>NW_007578371.1:474670-577020 GCF_000690725.1 Stegastes partitus
CTTTTTGAAATGGAATCACCAACAAGCCACACCTCCCTACTCCTTTCACTTTCATTGACAACCAGTAAGTTTGGGCAAAAATAATCCAGCCACAAACATTAGAAGAAAAAAAAAGGAAAAACAAACACAAAGGAGCTGGACGTATGACCCTGAGGAGAGCCTTGAAACAGCAGTGGAGAGTGGACCACTTTGGTGTGGGAGTTCACTCTTGGTCTTATGGTGCAGGGAGGGCCGACAGTTTCAAAGGGAGGGACTTACGTGCACTAATGTGCATTAACATGCAGTAGCATGCACATGCAACTGTACCTGCTGTTAAAATGTAGAATAGAGAACGTCACAGACAGCAGATGTCTGATGCAATGTTAATGCTACATTTATGTTTAACATCTTGTCCTTTTAAATTAAATAAAATAGAGCTCAAAGCCAAGTTAAGGACAGCTGGATTGAAGAAAAATGATGGCTGACGAATATAAGTACATGTTCAATGTAAATAACTTTCACTTTATGTGCTTGTTTTTATCTAAAAGTGCAGAAGTATAATTTATTTTCTTGCAAGGCTCCACTGAACATTTTCGTTATATTTTGTTCATCTAACTCGTCAGATAAAGAAAACAAGTTTGAGGATTCATCATTTGTCCCCCCCTAAAATAGCAGGCAGTAATGTTTCTGAGAATGAAGGGACACAGATTGTTCTGTTTGGCTAAAAGGAAAAAAGCAAACAGGAAATGAGAAAGAAATAAAGAAACAAATACCCCAATGTGTGTGTGTGTGTGTGTGTGTGTGTGTGTGTGTGCGCAGCTTGTTTTATTCGGCAGGCTTTTGCTTTATTTTGTTTAAGACATTTTCCTTCAGCTTGTCATGAGACGGAGCCTCATTTTTTATACTATTTAGGGTCAACAAGTTTTATGCAACTACCCTTCAGTGCATTTACATGCAGTAATTTTACAGCATTTTCTCCATATTTATATATATATTTTTTTATTGGTAACATCTGTCATTGCTGCACTGAGCTCATAGGAAAATGATCCATGCATGTAATCCAGTGCAATTTTATGTCACTGATATCGACCTCGCTGCTTACTGTTGACTCTTCTTCCGCCACATCAGAGCTGCATTATGTTACCACTAATGCAAATGCCACTTTTCCTACTGCTGCTGCTTCACAGTGTCATGGTCACTGCAGTATCCTGAGTTTTTCTCTTGTGTTTCTTAACGTTTTCCATTTCACTCGGTCTCCATTTTTGTCTAGAGTATGGTCAGTGTCGCTATTTTAATTTGCCATCACTTAGCATGTGTTTCTTTGTTGATTTGGCTTCCTGTGTTTGTATTTTTCGGTCATTGTGATCCCCTGCCCCACCCACATTATGTTTACCTGTGTTCAGTTAGTTTATTAATCTGTGTTTTAGTTTAGTGCTTCTCCTTGTCAGTTTATATGTGTTCATGTACCTTGTCTTTGTTTTTTTTGTGTGTTTTTTTTTCCAGTGTTCTTCGTGCCTTTTCTTCCAATTTTTCCAATTAGTGATTTAGTTACTGTTTGTTCCTTTGTAGGATTTTTAATTTTTTTTGGAAACCCCAGCCTTTGCCCTGCACTTCATTGAAATTTTGCATTTGAACTAGCTTCAAGTAAAGCTTGCCTTTGCTTTTAAAACCAGTGTGCTGCATTTGGGAATATTGTAACATGCATTAAAACCATTCAGAAATGCGTCTACAAAACATACATGTCAGTAGATCATTTTTAATTTTTGCAAGGGAGTTAGGGAACAACAAGGAACAGCCAAAGTGAGCTGCACACTTCTGACTTCTATGTAAGGTCACGAGCTTAACTCTGTTGTTGGAAGAATACTTCGGCGGGGCACTGCATGAAATCAGATCCCAGTTGTGATTATTCTTGATCCTTCATTAAAGCAACTTCACTTTGTTTGGTTGTCCTGTAAACCGATACATCTCCTATTTCTGACAAAGTAGTTCTGAAGCAGCTGTGTGGTTGTAACCTGTTCTCATTTTTTCAGGGTGTCAAATACTGTTGTACTTTCTAAGCTGCTGGCGTCTTAGAGATACGCACCCGAAGCAGTCGGCAATGCTCATAGAGCCTTTATTTATTTATTTATTTTTTACTATTTTGAACAACCAAAATAAGGAGTTTGCAGGAGTTTCACCCAGAAGACTGAGGTTTCTGTATTGTCGTTATTTTTTTCACTTATTTGCATTTTATTTCGTGAAAGTTTACTTGCTGTTTACCTTCACTGGTACTCACTGTTCAGTTAACCGTAGATGCCAAAACTGCCTTAAAAACCACCAGCAGAGAAATTCTGGCTAAAGACTTCATTTCTGAAAATGACCTGTTTTTGTGGGTCTACTTTGATGCTCAAGTGTCCTCAGGGTATTCAAATGTGAGGCCATGGGGTCCTGACAAAGCACAAGTATGACCAGGTTGTGTGGTTCATTCAGCCTCTGTTGTTATGTCGAACATGTTTTCCTGTTAGCTCTATACAGGCGTGTGTGTGTGTGTGTGTGTTTGCGTGTGCGTGTGCGTGAGCACACAGAAAATGTAATGTGCTTCAGACAAAAGCACTACATAAATGCAGTCCATTCAGTATTTAACCAGTGACTCCAAAGAGCCTTGTGTACCCTACCTACTGAGGAGTCAAAGATAGCTAAACATGAAAATTCTAAGACTTGAGATCTAACAATGTGATGCTTACAACCCTCAGCTGCATTTAGTCAGTTTTGAAGTACAACACTAAACTATTGGCGCAGTGTGGGTCAAGGCCAATCATGAAAACGTATGTCATATTATCATTCAACTGCAGAGGGTTCTGAGGCCTTCACTTCTTGATATGAAGAAAAGAATTATGCTTTAAAGTGTGCAAAAAAAAAAAAAAAAAAAAGAATACTTGGAATAACTGAAAGGTAGAACTGTGTGCTATCAGAATAGATAATAAAGGAAATTTCAGTACGTACAATGTGCCCTGTATTACAAAGATTTAATTAAAGTTTGAGTCATGCCACAAGAAATTGAATGTTAAGATGAACAAGAACTGAATGTAAAATGTTCCCAAAGAAAAGAGACCTTGTCAGTGCTGAATTTCAAAACATCGTTCAAGGAGAGAAGAGGGTTTTAGTAAGGTTTTGTATAAAGACAGGAAGAACTTTGATTGTTTGTATGGATCAGTGACTGTTTTGATTGGACTCTGAAACTTGTAACTTTTTCTTTCTTTACCATGACAACAAAACAGACTTTTTTTTTGCTCACCCATATAAGTAAACCCAAAGTAGAAAAAACAACCATATAGTCTGACTAGGATCAGTCCGGTTTTAGGGTATTGAAGGAATATGGCAGGCCGTCCTGGAAAACCGAGTGACAGCACAAAAAACAGACTAATGGGGGAGGGCACCAAGACATGTTCCTCAACAGTTGAAGTTTTATGGGAGAGAAAGAAAACAACTATTGAAAAAACTCATATTATATGTCAACTAGAGTTCACCAGAAGACATGAGGGCAGTTGCAAGAAGTTTATTTGGTGGGATGGACCAAAATTCTGCCTTTTGGCCACCAGACCAGACTATCTGTTTTGTGGACACCAAATATCGTACATGATCAAAAACACATCTTGCCCACTGTAAAGCATGGTGGCAGCATCATGATGTAGAGATGCTTCTCAGCAGCAGAGAATGGAAGGCCTGTAAAGGCAGATGAAAAAATGAAGGCAGCAAAGTATAGGAAAATCCTGGAAGCCAACCGATGCAATATGCACGAGAGGATCTGTTTTCCAGCAGGACAATGAACCGAATGAACCAAAGCAAGAAAGAAATGGTTTAGGGCAAAAAGGTAAATGTGTAGATTGGCCAAGCTAAGACTTTAATCCAACTGAGAATTTGTGTCTGGACTTGAAAAGAGCTTTCTACTTCCAATCCCTGTACCACCTGACAGTTTTGCAAAGAAGAACGGGGTATCGTTTGTAGAAATCTGTTTTCACTTTGACATAAATGAGTCTTTTTTTTAGCAAAAGTCAAATTTATATTGACCATGATTCAGTGATGAAAAGCAGTAAAAGGGGAAAACTTCCAAAAGGGGGTAAATTAAATAAATAAATAAATAAATAAATAAATAAATAAATAAAATAAAATACTTATATTTATTTTATTTTTCCATTAAATATGCCAGCATGAGCTGAGTGCTTGTTTAACAGCCACATTTCCATTCAGAAATAATAATAACAATATTTTAAAAAAACAAACCAAAACAAAAAAACAAAACATTTAGAGCTTATGGAGGGGGAAGTAAAATATAGTAGGACCCTTGGGACATTTGGCCTTGGATGTATTTACTATTAAGCACTAAGGGACTGGGCTTACGCATTTCTCTTTAAATACTGTACAATAAACACACACCAACAGCTAGTTAGGGAGCATCTGGTGGTGGTAAATCCTTCACGGCAGCAAAGATTTAGAGTTGGCAATCAGCACATGTCTGATGAACTGGCAGAGCGTCGGCCTGTTTTATCAATTTTAAAAGGTCATGCCAGCATTTGTTCCCTCAGTGGAAATTGGTTGACAGGAAATAAAAAAAAAAGTGAGGAGGTTAAAAATAAGATGGTTGTAGAGATAATTGTACAAATAAAACACAGGCTAATGTTTATTCACAGAACCTATTCCATGCATCTGCGTAAGGCAGTTAGAAGTACACTTCGGATCACAGCAGTCAAAATAAAAGAGGAAACCCATTTCAAAGGGTGGAACTGTGATGCATCAAGAAAACATCCAACTACACACTCCATTGCCCTCAGATATCCGACCTCATTAACACTCTTTGTCTTACTCTATCATTGCAAGGCCTTTGGAAACCCACAACCAAGTGTGCAGAATCCAACAGAGTTTAAAAAATAAATAAAATAAAAAATCAAAATAGTAACCTCAAAGAAAGACTATCAAAGGGGCACATTCAAAGAACCCAGCAATCCACTGAAACAGAGCCAGGAAAAGAGTGGTTAAAAAAAACAAAAAAAGAGATGAATTTTCATTGAAAAAAGATGCAAAACAAAAGAAGAAGAAACTGATCTATAGGTTCAATCTTAAGCCCAGCAAAGGTTACTTACCTTTTTATTTTATTTTATTTCCCTTCACATTCCTAAACTTTTGAGCTCTGAAGTTCAAAGCAATTAGCACATGCATGCCTTCTTGAATATGCAGGTATGGTGTTGTTCTGCAGATTAAACAAGGTCCAATTGAGTTGTCCTTGGTCTGAGAAAAAGGAGACGTTCTCCAGTGTAGCAAGGTTGTGCTCAAGTTCTTTCATTACAATGGAAACAAACTGTTTGGTGGATCTGCAACAAAACGTTGACAGTAATGAAGGTGCAAGGAGTCAAAGCCAGGTTCAGTCATTCATCAGTGCATGCCAACACTTTTCTATTTCCAAGGTAAGAGTATTTGCAAAGTAGCTTCATAATATTTAAATTTTATATTCTATTAAACAACAATTCCAAATGTGTTCAAATACATTCCCCTGGCAATACATGGTGAAAAGCTGTGTACCACTCTCTTGATTCTTGATTAGGTACGTGGCAATCGCACAAAATCTAGAAACAAGGTGTCCAACTAGCTTGGTTTTGTCACAGTAAGTAAATAAATAAATGTAAAATGATAACACTAATATGCTTAATAAGAGTACTCTGTGTTATATCTGTTTGTTTCAATCAAGCTGCAATGAAATCAGTTGAGAAGTTTAAGGTTTATTTGGTGTTGATATGGAAGCCTGGTGTTGATGTAAAGGGGGGAGGACGGCAAATTTGCCAACCAAAATGTGATCTTAGAAATTAATTTGAAGGGTTACGTGACCAAAGAGTAGTTATTTCTTTAACAAATAAAAGATCGTATTGTACACATGATTGCTAGCTTGGTTGACACGTGACCGCCATTGTTCAACAGGTTTAGCTTAGGCTCGTCCTTACAGTATACACAACTGGGACAACAACTGTGTGTTACCAGCTTGATTAAACAAAACAATAGAAGTGTAGTTACTAGTGTAATGTCAATGTTTAATCAACTCTCTAGATATACTGGTCAGTTCTGTGGATTTTACTTACTTGTATCCAATCTAATTTAAGAAAGCATATATGTTTATCTCAAGTGGGCTAATGCTGTATGTAAAGAGAAAATCAAGGAGCACTTCACCAACAGGGATCCAACAAATATGTAGCAAGACAGCCAACATATCACTAACTGGAGTAGTACCCAAGAACAACCTTCTTTGCTTCTTCACCCACTTTGGAACAGCTGGATTCGGAAATGGAGCTGCACTCCCACCTGCTGCCGCTGAAAACATAGTGACTGTACAGACACAGGAGGTGAGGGGAATCAGGAAGGCTGAGAGGCCAGATGAGTTTCCAGGCAGATGTGTTTACAGACATCTTCAGTCTGTCCCAGGTCAGGGCACTCACCTGTCTCAAATCAGCCACAACCACAGCAGTGACAAACAGCAATATCAGCTGTTCCATATCCAAGTGGTTTCAAAGACTGGTTGTAAAGTGCATTACATCTATTTTCCCCCATAACTCTGACCAGCACCAGCATGTCTGCAGAACCAGTAGGTCCACAGAGGACGCTACTGCCACAGCTCTCAATACTGGCACACCTTAAACCGCAACTATACTTTTCATAGGCTTCAAATCTGCATTTAACACCATTGTCCCAGTAGGGTGGCCAAACGTCTTGACCTGGTTCTCAGCAGCTCCCTGTGCATGTGGATGTAAGACTTCCCATCCAACCGCCTATAGACAGTCAGAACTGGTCAACACCACTTCTCAAGTCTTTTCCTCAGCACTAGTTCACCACAAGGCTGTGTGCTGAGTGGTGGGACTGATCTCGCGAAACATAAAAAAAAAAAAAAACTATGAACCTATTAACCTCAGGAGACACAGTGAGGACGTACCTGCCTTAAGCAGGGTTTTTTTTTTAGGAAAGCTTTTAGGAACCCACGTCACAGAGGACCTCATCTGGACAGTCACCTCCACTACTCTGGTCAAAAAGACTCAATAGTGGCTCCACTTCAGAAGAACATTAAAAAACAACATGCCTGTGCAGTTGCTCAAAGCCTTTTATTACTATTTAACTGAGTGTAGTGACATACTGTATAACCGCATGATGATGAAACTGTAGACAAGAAAGCCAAAATAATCTCCACATTCATAAACACATCCGACTCATCTTGCCCCATTGGGTGACATCTTCAGATCACACTGCCTCCGTAGAGTCAAAAGCATTCTGAAGGATAAAACTCACCCCTGTTATCACCTCTTCTTTCTGTTGTCACCTGGAAGGTGCGACAGAGCCTGGAGACCTCACACTCCCAGGTTAGAAAACAGTTTCTACCCAAGAGCCGTCACTGAACTGATTTCTAATGAGTACTGCCACCACCACGGCATAATCTTAATATTTCACATCACAGGACTAAGTGTTTTTATTGTGTGCAGCCATCTTACAATGTGCAGTATCTTGTGGGAAATTAAGTGCAATGACACAGACAAAGGTGTCGTACTCTATTCTGTTTTACAATGTGCCTCACCGTATCTTTGAAAAACCGATAAATGGCTGCTCCCCATTGTTTCTTCGGGTAAAATTGAGACACTGCTTGTGACCAAAATGTCCAAGAAATTGTGCTGTTGGTAGAGCTGGGGGACTCCTGTCAGACAGGAGGGTGATCTTTTCATTAGAATATCTCTTTGGCAGTTATTATAGTGTGGTGTTACTGTGTCAAATTTAAATATAGTCAGCTTCACTCCACTTCTGATCAGTGTCATGCTCTCAGGATTGTCCGTCAATTATGCCTGGTTATTTTCTGTGCATGATCTACCATCATTCCAGTTTCTATTAAATTTTTAAGTACAGTTTATAGCTTAATAGCTTAGCATTAGGAGACTATGTTGTGAATGCTAAAATGTATTCCTTCTCCTCAAAGACGAACCCGGCATGGGCAGATAGTGAATCACTTTCACTGATGTACTATTAATACTTAACACACATGTACTTTCCACATATTGAAAAGCTTAGGAGACTTGTATTGAATATGTTTTTATCCATTATAGGGAAAATGTCCATTTTAATTTAGGAAAAATGGACCAAGCCTTCTGTCTTTAGGCAACCAAAGGTCAGAGTAAATTATGTCATTTGAACAGATACGTAATAAATCAGACTTTTTTGAATATCAACTTTCAAAAAATACCTACAGGTAAGAAGCTGTATCATAATTATTTATCTTTAAATCTTGCAATTAAGCATTTAATTAAGTAGTGGAAAGATGGATCCTGTGAAGTAACCATTAGCTCCAACGTGATAGAAAACGTACAGCATGTAGGAGCTGCAGACTCACCAGATTTTTGTCATTTACAGCAATTATGACAAACATATGCTTTTTTCTAATTGTATTTAAGCTTTATTTAATTACTGGAAATCATCCCGTGACCCCTTTGGGAACCACTGAGTTAGGCCGCTACACATGATCATTGATTTGCTCTTTGCTGTTCGCCAGATGTATCACAGATGTCTAATTTCCACTGTGATGAGGCTGCTATAATAAATAGTTTCTAGCATACGATGGCTTTACCCCAGTTTTCTTTTTTTACCCTGTTACTATTTGGTCTCATCTGGTCTTTGTATTTTTATTGTATGTTTGTGTAAGGTACGGCTTGTCTCATAACTATGGTCTAAAAATTGTTACGTCTTCTATTATCTGTAATGTCCCATAGTGTTGTCCGTAAAATCCACAGAGAGAGGATGTCAAGGCATGCGAGCATACAGTATAATCTATATTTCAGGCATGATCTATGCCCATGTGAATCATACTATAAATGAACACAAGAAACGGGGTTAATCGTATGTGATTGTTACACAGCGACATGAGAAAAAGGAACTGTGGGGTCACAAAATTGGCAGCCAGCATGCCATATGACAGCTAGCATCTGCTCCAGCAGGGTGTCTTCTGCAGTCTCTTTGTATTCTCTATATCACCGGGTGTATCAGGTGTCTGGTACAGTGTGAGCCATGTTTTCTTTGACAATGGGAAGGATGCATGGGGCTTCACAGACAGATTTTTATTTTTATTTTTTTTAAGAGTAGATGTCTGTAATAATTACAAAATATTTTTCTCTTCTTCTTTGTTGGCCCTCCACTAGGTGACTGTCTAACTCATGTATGCCAGAAACTGTCCTGGACTCTGGCTATCACCTGTTTCAATATTATTTTATTCGCAGCAGGGACATTTGTTTCTGCATCCAATTTGGTGCCTCTTGTGCGCAAAAAAAAAAAAACAAAAAAAAAACAACCCTCAAATCCAAAAGTTGACTCCAGTGTCATTTAATCAAAAATTTGTTTATACAAAATGCACAAGTCGTCTTGCCTGAAATGGTGAAATGCACTCTTAAGATCGGGGATGTTTCTTCTCGATAGCCCTGTTACTATGGTAACATCATTTTTTATTTTTTATTTTTTTTGGTCACTGCAGGAGAGTGTGTGTTCACTTCCCCTGAGTAGCGAGGGCACAGCAACCTTAATTTCGTGTTGGCATTGACCAAAAAGCAGAGTTTTATTTGGAAACTAGGAAAAACACGGTGTTCCTACTCCACATGATATTGTACAAAATATTTCTTGGCAGCAGCTCCGTAAACATGGATTTGATATTTATCCCCTGCGTACGGCTGTGTTCCTTGGCTTGGCTTTGTGAAACTGCATTCAGAGTTGCTTTTTTACAATTAGAAATAAATACGCGTGGCCAGATAATTAAATAGATTTGCTGAATACCAAAGAAATTCTCACAATATTCACAGTACCTAAAGAAATAACTTTTTAGTGGCTGCAGGACCAGTAGTATAAAATCAGACCATTCAACCATAGTATGCACACTGTGGAAGGGTTTATGGCACTAACTAACTTTGTGGAGGACATAATATTGAAGACGAAAGAAGATATCAACCTTTCTATTTGTGTTTTCCATTCTGCTCCTGTGTACACCATGGCACTGGATTTGAAATGAAGTAATCGAAATGTGACTGGAATCCAATCTTTTAGTTTAAATTGAAGAGTTTAAACAAAAATGTCGTACCAACGGTTTAGGAATTGCAGCCATTTTTCTCCATTGTCACCCCATTTTTTACAGGCTCGAAAATGCTTGGACAATTGACTGATGAGCAGTTTTATGTCAAGATAAAACAATGTAAGAGTTCTGGAGTTGTAAAGACAAAACAGACTCGCCTACCAGAGAGAGAGCAGACAAATCAACAGTGTGGTAAATTAAAGACAATTGAAATGGATGATCATACAGTTCTTATTTTGCTAAAGAAAAACTCCTTTTAAACATCTAACAAGGTCAATAACACTCTGGAGAAGGTAGGCATACCTTCTCACTTTTATGAATACAAGCAACTCAAGAACACAAAGGCCAGATTAGACTTTGCTAGGAAGCAAGCCCAGCTCTGGAACAAGAATCCTTAGAAACAAAGATTAACTTGTTCCAGAATAATGGGAAGAAAAGAAGAAGGAAAGGAAAGGCTCATGATCCAAAGCAAATCACATCACCTGGTAAACATGATGGAGGCATTAGACTGGTCACTGATGTTGACTATTTCATACAAGTAGCAGGAGGAATTCTGAAGTTTGCAGAGCTTTACTTTCTGCTCACAACCAGTCAAACGCTGTAAAACTGACAGGACAGCACTTCACAGTGCAGGTGGACAATGACCCTAAACATACCATGAAAGCAACTCAAGAGCTTCTTAAGGCAAAGAAATGGAATGTTCTCAAATGGTCAAGTCAGTCACCTGACCTCCACCTAACAGAGCATGCTTTTCACTTACTGAAGATGAAACTGAAGGCAGAAAGATGAACAAACAATCTGCGACTGAAGGAAGCAGCTGCAGTAAAAGCTTGGTAGAATGTCAAAAAGGGGGTTTCAGACTGAAGACAGTCATTAACTACAACGGATTTCAAAATAATGCTTTTGATTCTAATTATGCTCATTTGTCCAGTTTCTTTTGAGGCTGTGAAAATGGAGGAAATGTGTACAAAATGAAATTCCTTAAAGGTTGTTGCATAATCTTTGTTAAACTCCTTGAAGTCGAGCTAAACATTTACACTTTAATTACATACTGGTTGTTTCGTTTCAAATTAACTGCGGTGATGAATATTTTATTTTATTTATTAACATGATATTGTTTATTCATTATGAGGTGTAATAAACTGCCAAAAACCATAAAATATTGTCATATGAAATAATATTAAAAAGCGGTTATATGTTACAACATCACGTTGTGTAAGTGCAAAACAAGGTTGTTAAAATATTCAAAGCGAAAATATTTTTACACCGACACAGACTGACTCATATTTTCTCTGCAGTAACATTAGTCCTGAATCCCTCACCAATCTTTCTATGGCAAATAGAGCCATTCGGAGTGTAAATAATGTGGGCGCTCACAGGAACAACCTGTTTGAATCACTGTTTGAGAGACTGAGTGGAAGCCACTATTTGAGGTTATTCTCTCTCTTGCCATTTGATCTTCCTCGTCTTCTTTTTTTTTTTTTTTTCTTCTCACCTACTATACTCTCACTTCTCTCCTCTTTGTGTTGGTCATCTGACCTTCTCCACTGCTGCCCATCACAACAAATTTCTGCTTTTTCTCCATTAAATGCAAAGAGTTTGGATGGTGAGACTGACACGAACAGGCTGATTGTAAGGCTTGTTTCTTGTAAGAGCCAGTTCTTCTTCAAACTAGATGTGCAGAAAGAAGTCTAACACAAACCTTGTCTTTGCATCTGTTTATATTATGTAAATATTATTATTCTTATTCTGAAGCAGGATATGGCTTATAGTGTTTAAAACTTGTCTGACTCATTTGTTTTGCATTAACCTTTTTCTGTTGCGGCTCTTTTGGGGCCTGATTTTACATTTTTTCCTATTAATGCTTCAGGATTTATAATTTAAATATCACAAACAACCTACTTATGCCGTTACAAGTACAAAAATAATTGATTTATCTGCATGGAAATTCCTTCTTTTTCCAGCTTTTCTTATTGCTCGGATTGTACATGATTTTTTTGAGTTTTTAAGATTGGCAATTTTAAAGAATTAAAAACAACAGTAGCACTTAAAAACTTCTACTTTAACACATTTATAACTTATGAGTTGCAAATATTTTGGAGACTTGAATTAAATTTCAGACGTAGTTCTTGTCAATGACACCAGAATCCACACAGCCGATGGGTGCTCCAGAGTAGGGTTACATGTAAACTCCTCTTGTATACAACAAGAAATACCATAGCATTCAACTGCATACCTGAATTTGTGTAATAATCACATATAATTTGCATTACCTTAAAAATAATGCTTCCTTTATCTATTTGCATACACTTTGGACAGCAAATGTTAATGCGGTTCAGGACAAACAACACTGAGTCGTCTGCATACAGGGACATGTTCTACACATGACCCAGTGCATGTTACATAAGCTCACAAAAAATGTAAATGCAAGGAGAAGATTATATTCCTAAATGTAGCTTATATATTACCCACTTTCAATGTAGTTGATTGATTTGTCTTTGTTTTCCTGCAGGATGGAGAAGAAAATTCAAAACCAATTATTTGTAGGCAGTATGGCTATCATCTTTTCAGTAAAAAAAAATGATGAAAATGAAAAACAAACAAACAAAAAAGAATGAACACATTTCCTTTGAGTAAACAAACATGAACTGTTTTGTAGTGTTAACTTCAACTACAATGCCTTAAGTAGGTGCATTTTACAGTCAATATGTGATTATTATTATTATTGTTTTTCCATCTATGGTTTTAAAGTGAAAATGCTTTCTCACTTTACTTCTCAGATGATTTGGTGTCATAACCATTCGTTTAGTAAGTCTCACCTGTTTTCTCCAACATTGAGAACAGTTGCCTTGTTGGTACCCAATGGGGCATGCAATAGGTCAGGCAGACAGAAGAAAAGGGCAAGACTTATTGCACCTTTAAACAGAGAATTCTGAATTTGAATAGTTGAGGACTTCAAATGTATTCAAACAGGACCTCAGATTTCCAATAATAATAGCCCTGATTTTGTTGTTACCTTTGTTTGTACTTTCATATCATTAAAACACTGCTTTTCAACACTACTCTGGTAAACTGTTTGTCACACACACACACACACACACACACACATATATATATATTTTAGCACCTGGGGTATCAACTCTGCCCTGTGATGCTAACACTAGGAAAGAGAGCATCACTTAGAATCACACGAGAGATTCTTTTTTTAAACTGAACTATAAATTCCCCTGTGCTGGTGGCGTTATGAAATGGTAATACAGAAATGATGATATATTTAAAAACATAATCCCCTCATGCCCGATGGCAACCCCACATGGAGTCCCGACTCCCGAGTTTAGAAATTCTGACTTAACTGGTAACTGCCTATCACCGACAGCGTTAATGAAGAGAGAGAGCAGCATCCAGTTTTTCGTCTTTGTTTCCTCTCACCAGGGTGACACACGAACACAGATGCCAACCAACAATACCACTGATCCAGACAGTAATTAGCAGTGTTCATGCCTCCCTGAAATGCTGCTGGCCCACCTGCTGTGCCTTCCAGTCTGGTACCAGTGGAGCAGACGCACACATACACACCGATTCGCATGAAATCAGGCTGTAATCTACCAGTCGGACCAAAATCTTTATTATACCCTGGGAGCAGAGTGAGGCACTAACAGCATACCGATGTTCAGGGTTGCTGCTGTAAGGCAAATCTTAGGATAACGTACGATAATTAAACATTACATGCCACAAAACATAGACAGATGACCATAATAGCCAAATATGCCCAGTTAATAATCATCAATCATTGCAGATTGCCCTTTTACTTGTGTGTCTGAGCGTATGTGCGAGTGTGTGCACATGCAGTGGGGGGTTGTCTTGAGCTGTCATGTAAATCACAGCGGAAGTCAGACTCTGTCAGTCACTGCTGTCTGCTGTGGAAATGACACACAACCAGACTTCAATATAACCAGAGCTGAGTGACATTTAACACAAGTGTGTGTGTGTGTGCGCGCGCCCGCCATATTATGTGCATTATTGCGTGTGTGTATTATTTTATGTGTTATCATCTTTTCATTTCCGCTTCTTGCCTGCTTTGAAAGTCATAGAGATGCCAGGCCACGGCCCTAAATCATTACCGATGTGTGCGGATGCATGTGTGTGTGCGCATTCTACTGTAATTCTCTCTTTCAAAACACGGCCTATCTCTTCTTCCCATCGCTCTCATCTCTATTTCCTGTTTTTCCTCCATATATCAGCTATTTACGGAGTTGAAAACCCGGAGCAGCAGATATGGTCGGAATTTTATTATTCTCCTCTTATTCTGGTTATTTCTTTCGTCTCCTCCATCCTCCTGCTTCAAGGACTGTAATATTTGAATTGCACAGCATGTGTAAAAAGAAAAAAATGGCACCAAAAAATAAGACAGGGGACAAGATATGAGACTCACTCACGCACATTGTCATCTGTGATATTATCATTATTATTATTATTATTATTATTATGTTCTTGCTGCATGAAAGTGCATAAATACATAATGAGAACTCAACTGACTAAGGGTTGCAGGGAGCATCATATTTCAACTAAATGAGCAAAATGTGCCTTGCCATCTCCTCCACTAAGACTGCTTCCCACGGCCCGGTCTCCTCCACAAGTCGGTGCATCTATAGCAGCTTTGGAGCAAAGACACGTATAATGAATTATATATTAATGCACCTCTCCAGAGTGTGTAGGTGGTGGAGCTGGAGAGGGGGTGGGCACACAGGATCTGTGATGGAAACCAGGAGGATGTGATTAAAGGGTCGCGCACATAATGCACTTCTGCCGTGCCTTGTTGGAAGACTTGACCCTGGGAGGGCGCAAGCGAGACGGGGCGGACGGCGAGCGAGGAATGGGGACGGAAGTGGTGTTAACGTGGATTTCAGAAGAGATTTGACGATTGAGATTAGGGAGACTCAAAGGCTAGGCCACATAGATGGATGTGGGCGAAAGGGGAGGAAGAGACGGGAGGATTTGTATGAAGTATGAGGTAGAGGAGACCATACAAATTAGAGCCGCGCCTGTATTAGCATTCTTCTCGTATTCAGGCCAGATGTAGATGGATTATATTTACAATTCAGATGTAAAGACAGCAATATCCAATTTCTCTCCTCCACACTAAGACACAGATGACATACAAGTCACCTCCACTCATAGTCTAATATCTTCGCACTTTACAGTTGACAGTAATACCTCGTCTTGCTGTCAGAGTATCCTCACAACATTTACTGTTATTGCTGCCTGCTGCTTTCTTTCTTTCTCTTTTGGTGTTTGCCCGCGATTTCTTTTCTTTTTTTCTTTTCTATTTGTGAAGCGTGTAGATTTTGGAGGTATGGGAATCAAATTTTGCTCATAAATTCTGCCAAATGTTTCTCTGATCATCTCCACAGGACATTTAAAAAGACTGGATCTTGAGACCCCCCACAACGCGGGGGGTCTCGCTTATAAAGTTGTTCATGGCTTAGTGTTGATTTCCCGTGACATAGCATTTCATAAAAATACAACAGAAGAACTTTAGTCTGTGTACACTTGAGAATTCAGGTGTGGCATAGTTGCAATATGTGTTCTTAACCGGAGCTGATCAGCCCAGAGGTATTTTTGGAGAGACAAAAGCTACACACATGAAGACAGAAAGTAATTGCAGTGTTCTGTTCAATGCAGCTCACAGTTGTTGTTTTCTTGCTTAGCAGCCATTATTCTAAAATCTGTCCTAGCATTGTTTGCCTCTTAGTTTTGCTTAAACAAAAGCTGTGAAAGTTTATCTTTGACATTACAAACAGTAACAAACACAAAATTTCACCCATGGATTTTGCCCTGTTGTCTTGTAGATGTAAAGTTTTCCAGCTGAACTTTCACACTTCTCATCTCTGTTACGCTGAAAGTGTGCTCCACCAATATTGTATTTATTACTCCACACATTAATCTTCCTTGTCAGAACATTACCCATGATACTACTTGACTGCCAGCAGTTTAGTTGGGAAAGGTCCAACTGCTGACTTCCCTCCTGAGGCCCCAGTTTTGTGACCCAGTGGGGTTTGAACTGAACAGCCTTCGACTGTATGAAGTCAGCGATGTATTCTGACTTATTTCATCGTAGCAGTCCATCAAAATCAGTTTCTGAACAAATTTGAGGCAAGAAATAATCAGACCAGTTGCCAAATTTTCACTTTTATTAGGTCTACAAAACCAAATGTAAAAGTTTGCTCAGACTTTCATAGGCCAAGGGCACTACTGCACTTCTGGCTGCCGTTGCTTTCTTGGCTGTGCTTCAAACTTTTGAGAAACAATAAAGTAAAGGTCAACAAAGGTACGTTACACTTGTGGTGCAGTACTTGTATTATTAGTTGAATGTTACTTGTCTGGACTGGAATTTTAAATCTCTAATATGATTGTGACACGATCATTACAACAGAAGGAACGTCTAAGTTCCCTTGTAGTTTTGAATAAATGAAAAGCCACTCATACATATTAATATATGTATTGTATGAAATACATGTATTTTAATATTTCTAATATGCAGTGCCCATAAAAAGAATACATCCCCCCCTTGGAGGATCCACTCTTACATTGCTTTTCAGTTTTGAATTATGGTGAATTCAATTGGGCATGGTGGTGGCAGCATCATGACGTGGCCCTGAAAGGCTTGTAAAGGCAGAAGGTGAAATGAATGCAACAATATATAGGGAAATCCTGGAGGACAACCTGATGCAGTTGGCATGTGAACAGCAATTTGGGAGAAGATTTTTTTATTTATTTATTTTTGTTTGCAAGACAATGACCCAAAGCATTCAGTCAGCGCTGCCCAGAATGTTTTCAGAAATAACATGGTGAATGTTCTGTCAGACCCCTGACCTCAATCCAATGTAGAATTCGCGGCTCTTTCACAATCCCCTTGAAACCTGACAAAACATGAGCATTTTTTTCAAATAGTGATATAGGCTACATGTACAGACGCACAAGGCCCACACAGACTCGGTGCTGTAATTGCTGCCAAAGGTGCATCTACTAATTTCTGGTTTGAAGTCGGTGAATACTTAAGCAATCACTTATTTTAGATATATTTTTATAGAATTCTGTTTTCATTTTTACATGAAAGACTTGTCAAAAAAACCTACCTGCATTTGTCATTCAATGTTGAAAAGCAACAAAAAAGACACATTGATAATGTCTGCACCACAGCAGCCTCAGGAGAGAAGTCTGAGGTGTTGCATCTGGATCCTCGTGGTTCAGTTAAAGATGTAAGTGTGTAATTGTAATAGTAGTAGCGAATCCATCTTTGAACCACAACAGTCGAGTAAGTTCATTTCACTCCTAAATATGTTTTGCTTTTTAAAAATCTGTAGTCTTCACGCTGAACTGACACTGTAACGTGTCTAAAGTTATATTACTCAAGGCGAGTTATCAGGTTTTGCATAGCTCCCCTCTAATGTCACAAAAGGTTTCATACAAGGATTTTTTTTAGTACCTACAAGACCTGCCAATGCACTCAGTGGACTTTCTCTTTCAAAGTTGAGATTGAAAGCTCACCATTGACCTTGGAAACAGTAAAAATTACTTTCCCAAGGATTTAACTGTGCTTTCATGCAGCCAAACCTTTGAAGAAAGTGGAAAAAGCATAATGACTGTGAGTGCTCCTATACAGCGTATGAGGGCTCACGAAATGGTTTGAGATATGTTGAAATGGTGTGACTCATATGCGTTGGCCTTCACCAGATCTCAGTCCAGTTCAACACCTACATGAGATTTTAGGCTGATGTCTCAGGCAGTGCTCTTCACCAAAAATAATCAAAGCACAGAATAAGATTATAATATTTTCATTGGAGATGTTCTGGCACTAAATCACTTGAATTAAACAACAGAATATGTCATTAGTCTTTGCCCTTCAGTACAAATCCCGTAAAATGCACGCAGTATATCTTTGTATCTCTTTTCATAGTCCATCTCTCCTCTCAGCCTGTACCTCCTACATTCCCTCTATTATTAAGAAGCCTCTGTATTGGTTTTACTGGCCTTTAATCCACCACACCATCCTCCTGTGATCAGCAGGGGCTGTCTCCTCTGACCCAAGCTCTCTTTGTGCTCATGTGCCTGTAATTCTAGATCTCAGAGGTCTCCGCCGAGGTCTTCGCACACCGGCACAGACCGGAGAAAAGAGAAGACAGTGAGAAAAACCAAATGTATGAGGCTCCAAGCAACCTTTGGGAATTAACATGAGGTCATGCAGAAGGGAATGGGTTCCTACTGAAGACAGATCTGAAGACACATGCACAATGGTGTAAGCACATGGTTAATCTTGAACTTACGCTGATGTTTTATTCAGGTCATGATATCCCGCATGTTAATTACATGTTAGCTTTCACCACCACTTTTGCCGTGTTGTAGCCAGAGGATCGTATGTTGCTTGGCGGAAGGGTTCTTGACAGCTTTGTTGCCTTTGTTGACTCACCTGCATTAGGTTGGAAATTCTAATGTGGCTCATTTAATGCATGAAGAACTTGACCGCGCAGGGGCTCGGCTGTGAAATGCGTCAGCACGTGTGGGCTTTACTAGCCGCACAAAAAAAAAAATGCAGGGCAAGCACATGTGCATGAAGATATCTTCGTTGGTGTAAGGCGGAGCAGCGGTAAATAACACTGGAAGGCTTGTTGGTTCTTGCGGACTCGAGATTTTTTTTTTTTAGTCCAGCCAATAATTTGGTTTCCTAGTTCATTTTGGCCTGTAGGTTTGCTGCACTTCGTTTGGCCCACGGTAAACATCAAAAAGCCAGTTCTCTCCCACTGTGGGTGTGCTGTACAATGCCAACAGCCCACTCATAACAGCAGGAAAGCAATCAAGAAGACTGTGGACAGGCACAGACAGACAGACAGACAGATAGACAGACTAGATAGATAGATAGATAGATAGATAGATAGATAGATAGATAGATAGATAGATAGATAGATAGATAGATAGACTTTCGACTTAATCAAAAGTTAACTGAAACTGTCTTGCACCCGCACACACTTCTTTATTTCCTGCGTTTTCTCCAACACACCGATGACAGAAAGCTATACAGGAAGATAGCAATGTGTGATGACAGAGAGACAGAGAAGTGGATGAGGGGAGGGAGCAATGAATAATGGAAGAGAACCCCGGCGTTCCTGCTGAATGATTACAGCTCATGGTTTGCTCACATGGGGTTTTCTCATCCCTCCTCAACTCCGTACCTCCCACCATCTATCCCTCAGTCTATTTGTATACGCACTCTAACAGCCACTGATGTGCGGTAATCGCATGGCTGCTACGTTGGACAGTGTGGTTCCTTTTGAAACGTACTTCCTACATGTTCTCACTCAACCATCACTATTAACAGATAAATAGATAAAATGCATGATTTCCAAAGTGTCCTAAAGAGAACGTGGAATCTATGGGAAATCACTGGCAGTTAAACCAGCCACATGAACCGACATTTAGTGCGAAGGCCAAAGTTAATATCAGATAATCCGATTGATTCATTATAAACAATAAAATAATAAAAGTATGTGATTGTTAACAAGCATCAGCAAGGAGTGGTTGAAGTGGTTTGGACAAGATCAAAGTTTTTGGGGGTTTTTTTTTTGGCTGGAAACACCTCAGAAGCACATTATCTAACCAGATAGTTACTCTACAGGGCATTGTCTTGGCCTGCCGTTCTACTGTGAGGAACTTTGGAGTTATTTTTGACCAGGATATGTCCTCAAGGCTGGCCTTCGTTCACCTGCGCAATAGTATTAATATTATTGTCCTGTTTCAGAGTGTTGCTGAAAACTAGTTCATGCATTTGTAATCTCTCGGTTGGGCTACTGTAATTCCTTATTATCAGGATGTCCCAATAACTCCCTAATAAACCCTCATCTAGTCCACAATGCTGCAACCAAAATTCTAACAGGAACCAGTAAGAGAGATCATATTTCACCATATTTGTTAGCCTCTGTTCATTTGCTATTTGTAAAATCCAGAAAAGAATTGAACATCCTTGTGCTCGCATACAAATTGTTTGTCTGTTCTCCAGCTGCCATCCTGTTCATTCTCCCCCTTGTCTTCACCCCAACTGGCCAAGGCAGAGCCGTGATCCGTGAGCCTGGTTCTGCTCAAGGTTTTACCTTCCTGGTAAATTGGAGTTTTTTGCTCAAACTATTGTGAATTGCTTTGCTCAAAGGGAATCCAAAGGAAACATTGGGTTTGTTGAGTTTCTTTGTATGAGTTTTGTAAGGTATTCACCTAGCTATGTGAAATGCTTCGACGTGACATATGTTGTGAAGTAGCACTATATAGTGTAAGTAAAACTGAGTTGAATTGAATTGAATTAATACCACTCTAATTTCAGTGTGGCTACTATGAAGTTACCTTAGACTTATATAAAGACTAGAAGCAGGAAGTGACAGCGACCTTGATTCTGTCCGAAGGTGACCAAATCTGACCAGGGTCACTAATTACCTTTTTTTGGAGGCTATGAGTCACCAGAAATTCCACCGGGCTACATAGCACACAACTACAGTTATGAAATGCATTTTACTTGAAGAGACTGGTGATATAATTAAAGCACTGCTGAAAGCATGGTTAAGATTTTTAAGGTCTAACATCTACAACCAGCAAGCGCTATTGTAATTGACAGCTATCTCAAAAGAAGCCAGTGGGATTGTGTGACCCTCTCACCTCAATCCAGAATCTACGTTTTAGCCTTGATGTCAAATGAGTGATGACAATTTAACCAATATTTAAAAAAAAAAAGGTTGAGAGCCTTCAGAAGACAAGCATTTCAACACATAATATGTCAGTTTCATTCCTCTCTAAGGCAATGTTCCAAGGTGAACATAGTGCGATGGTGTCTTTTGAGAACAGAGGCCTTGATCAATAAGTGTGCAGTGCTTTTGGTTGTTAATTTTTATGTGACTGGCCAGTGTTAAGAGAGCAATGTCAGAGACATGATGACTTTTTGATAATGTTAGTTTTGTGTCTTGCTGATGCAGCGGAACCCAATCTCCACATCAAATTGAGCCCTAGAGGGTTACGGGAAGAAAAACACTGAAAAACAGGAGTCAAGAGAGGAGAGAAAGCAAGCGAGGAAAAGGATTGCAACCCTGAAGGAGGATCAAAATCAGTTGCATTTGCTTGGGTATGGATTTCGAGTGTGAAGTAAAATTTAAAGTGAAATTTGAAGATTAACAATCGAAATTAAGAACAGTTGCACAGAATGCTTCAAAAGCTACCAAGGATTCAGATGTATTATGCACTGATTTAGCAAGGTTTTATTGTTAGTGTGTTTCTTTAATTTTCATAGCTCTCCCCTTCCTATTTAGAGCTTCACTTAATGCCAACAAATGGATGATAAATGTGAATGCAGAAGAGACTAAGGATTCGGGGACACTGAGAATTGGGAAACAGAAATTTGAAAAATCGCTGGGTGTGGAGATCAATACATGGTTGGTATACTGAATTCTGTAGAGTTCAGAGAGTCTGCCTGCCCCAAGGCAATCCTAATGTTTGGGATACTACAATCTATTTGTAGAGCATGTGGTACTTATTCAGTATCCAGTCTTTCTTGTAGTTTTAAGCAAAGTAATACAACAAAATGAAAAAAAAAATTGAATGCAATGTCTAAAATTAAATATATATTGATAAAAATGTTTTTACATTTGGCTAATATTGAAAAGTTGGTGTAGCAAGTGGAAACTTAGAGACTTCGCAATGGTGTCCATGATGCATGTGACTCAACGCTACAAAAATCCACATGATGTTTGTTGTTTGAAGTTAGTTTGGTGGCCTTGGAATTACATCACCCTGTTGCAGCAGAAGCACCACCAACTGCTTATCTCAGTGCGGCCAACTTGTAACGGTTTCAAGTTGTGGATGGAAATTTGTAAACTTTTACAGATTAATGCTTCCGATTTCAGCCACATTTGCATGGAAACTTGGCCAGCGCTCAATCTTTCTCAGCAAATATTCAAAAGAACATACAGTAGTGTGTTTCAGTGCAGTTCTTGCTATTTTTTTTCTTTGGCAAGTTTTTGCCAAAAATCATCTCTCAGTATCCAGATTATTATTATTTTTTTCTTTTCCTTGGGATACACTAAGAAAGCAAACCTTAGAAAATGCTATTTGGCTGCATCGGATAGAGAAATCAGATTAGCATGGCCTAGTAATGCCTTTATAATGGGTCATCTGCTCAGCTGACCTCACTTGGCATTGCATGGTAGCAAATGCTTTGGTTTCCCACCCACGTCGCTCAGCCAGTAGACAATGGAGCAAAATGAATCTACAGTGTCTTTGCGAGATGAGAGGTATAAGTTGCAACATTATCACACTATATGATCCTATATGCTCTCCTTGCAGAAATGTAGCACTGATACATTATGTGGAAATTAAATCAGTCTTGTCCACTAGAATCTTGACCCTGAGCAAACATACAACAAACATACATTTCCTTTGGGAAAGCAGATAAAACTATACACTAAGAAGTAAGACTATACGACCAGAGAACATTAGCATATTGTTGCATTCAGGCCGCATCACCTCTGTGTCTACAGCAAAAGTACAAACCTTCAGGGGGATTAAGCATACAAATCAGGAAATGCCAACACAGTAAATGTGTTTGACCAACTTTTGAATGAGTCACTAAAGTATTTTCTAACAATTGTAACTTATCAAAACCTCTGTGTGAAAGGAAAATGGTTCTGTTTTTTACTTTAAAGATGCACTTTTAAAAAGGAACTGACTCCTAAAACATTATTTTTTTTTTATTACTTACAGACCACAACATGAAAGTTAAATTTAATGTTATAAAATTCAAGTCATTTGTTGCTTAAAAAAAAAAAAAATCCACCAAGGGCAAACAGGCAGTATTCTTCCTGTTTCCTTCAATTTTTGTCTCAGCACTTGACATTCACCGTAGCTTTGAAAATCAGATGTTACAACTGGTGATGTCCAACTCTAAAGCATCATTTGTAGCCTTGAACTGAAGTGCTGACATAAATGTCCACAGTGAATGAAGATGAAAATGTGTGTCCAATTTCACAATTTCCAATGATTTGGGTGAAATATCACAATTTTAAGCTGAGGTTTGATCCTGTCTGGTTTTTGCTATTTCTGTTCTCTGATAAATGAACCTGCACGTTTAACAACATAGTTTGACTAGAACATAAATCAATTTCCATGTTTTCTGTACTGTGAGCTGGCTTTCTCATGGAACCTTTCACTACATGTTTAACCACATAGAACAACCAATGGCATGCGATTACAAATACAATCCTCTATAGGTTTCTGGTCAATAGTTGTGTTTAACTTTGGCAAAGTGGCTGCAAGTTGGCAGCAAAGTCATATTTTCATATGCAAATTAGATACGTGGCAAAGTTTGGACTTTATGGAACACGCAGGTCTGGTTTTCCCAGAAAACTCTATTATCATTATTGCCAGAAATGTTTACCAGTAGCGGCAAACTTCTCATTATTTTCAGACTGTGGCTGGAAGTTGTCTACAGTGCCAACATTGGCAAAGTTGTGACAGCATTTTTAAGCAAAGACATATTTGCTGCAAATGATCCTGCAGCATAAGAAAGTTGTAAAACCACATATCATAAAAAAAGAAACAATGACAGTTGTTTTTTGTTTCCCTTTCATTTAATTTCATTTATTTTAGATGTGTCACAGTATCATAAAGACAAAAAAGAAGATAAATGCACAATACAAAACAAAACAAAAAATAAAACAAAACCAAAAACAAACCAAATCCAAAACCTAGAATAATGTCTGAAAACGAGAAGGACGAAGTTTGACTTATTAGCTCCTACCTGCTGTAGATCAGATCTTATTGTTTCCTGTTTACATCAAATCAAAGTTGAATTTGATTGTTTCTTTTACAAGAAATGATAAAAAGTTGACATCAGCATGTACCCTATTTTCCCAAATGCTCACAGGTGCCCAAAATAGTAACCCCTGTATATATATTTTATTACCAATACTTATAATTTGTTTCTATACTTTTCCCCCTGTCTGCTACAGTTCAGCTGAATAGTCCCCATATTTTTGTCATGTCACTGTTGGTCACAGCTGAGGCACTAATAGGTTCTCAGCTGCACAGAATCTTTAGTTTTTCTTATAGAATCTGCGCAATGTAAATGTAAAGATGTGTAATAAAAGGCTTTATATTAACTATCAGGATTTTTCTAGAAACTCCCTGTTTCTTGCTCTGATAAATGGTGTCATTGTGGTGAAGTTTTTTTAAAAATAGAAAGCATGCCTGCTGGTGGGTTTTGGGGTTCATAGGGTTAAAAGCCAGACTTCAAAGGTAGATGTTGAGTTTGCTTTTAAAAATATCCACATTTTCTGCCGCCCTCAGGTCTTAGGAAAGGCTGTTCCTGAGACATGGGTCATAAATAACAAAAGGATGTCTCACCATGGGTTTGAAATGTGGATTTGTTGACACACTGGCTGTAGCAGATTTATAAGGAGATCATTGTGGTGTTTTCAACTTGTCGCGCATCAATCAATCAATCAAAAGTAACTTTATCCTGTAAAAATTAAATGATATGTAAAGTCAGTTCTGCCTGGTTGGCTCTTTTCTACAACCCAGATACTCGCTGTCTCTCCTCCCGCCGCTGACCATGTGATGGAAGCCGTAGAAAAGGGAAACCGCAGATGTTTGACCTCTCTGCCTTTTCTCTCCTGCCTTTTTTTTTTTTTCCCTGTTCCCGCTGCATTCCTCTGGGCTCCCTCACTCCCTGGTGGGCCCCGCCGAGCTGTCACACAGTACTGGAGCGTGTCCTTAACTCTGTTTTGTCATCCTGTCATCCTGTCTTCTCTCCTTCCATCCATCCGTCCATCCATCCGTCCGTCCGTCCGTCCACTCCTCTCCGAGCTCCCAAGTCTCCAAAGGGCCCCGGTGGGATTTCTGGATGACCAAAGCGCGGTAGACCCCTTATCTGTCTGCGTGTGTGCACTGTAAGTGTTTTTGTATGTATTTGTGTGTGTGTGTGTGTGTGCGCGCGCCAGACAGCAACAAATGCCAGGTTGGGATTTACAGGTGAGCGGTCATGGAGCGGCTGCAGATGTTGTCAGCGCCGCAGTCTGTCTTTCTGTTCTTTCTTCTGAGCTCCCTGTGTACTCGAGTAACTCTCACAGATGTTAACATGAATGGTCAGAGATGATCCCGAGCTCAAACACTTAGACCGTCTTTTTTTCACAGTCTTTGCTTATATATATATATGTGTGTGTATAGTACATGCGTGCGAGCGTGCGTGTGTGTGTGTGTGTGTGTGTGTGTGTGTGTGTGTGTGTGATGAATGGGCCAGTGCCAGGCAGCGTTCCCTCGGTGGCCTTGGATCAATCTGCTTATCTGTTAGCTGCCAGCACTGCCAGTGATTAACGACCAGCTCCACACACAGCACATCCTTATTCATTACCGCACACGTCACACACATGCATGTGCGCGCGCAACTCAAGCAAACACACGCACCCCTGTACGCGCGTGCACACACACACACACACACACAGGAGAACATCCTTTTTCATTATGGTAGACGACCACACTGGGGACAAGTCTGGATCTGGAAGGCGGAGAGGTGAGAGAGAGACGGGGAAGGAGGAGAGATGGATGGGTGCAGCATAAACACCGAACCTCACATGCATCTCCAATGACTCTTTTCATTCTGCACTTATTTTCTATCAATGAGCGTCTGTATGCGTTTCTTCTTTATAGTCTTCGTCTTCGTCTCTCTGACCTCTTTACGTCCACTAAATGTGAGACTTCCCACAACATGACACCTGATCTCCTCAGTGTCCTCCTCCCTCCAGACCCTCCACTGTGTGCGTGTGTGTGTGTGTGTGCATGTGTGTGTGTGTGTGTGTGTGTGTGTGTGTGTGTGTGTGGGAGAACCTGAGAAACCTGAGACACTGGCCCAGTCTCTCATCAGGCCAATCAGACCGGACAAGAGAACCCTGAGGCGCGATGTAGGAGGGAAGAGGTTGCACCGGAAGCAACAGAGGATGAGATCGATTCTTAGAAATGCTTCCAATCCCAGAGGTACAGAAAGGCTTCAGTCATTTATTTTTTTATTTTATTTAAAGAAATGAGATAATTTTAGTTTGCGGAAATCATTTTGAAGAGCTTTTTTTTATCTGCTGGATTGTGATGTACTTGTGGGCAGGATTTGTCATAAGAGGGATTTAAAGTCATTGATTGAGCCCCTGAAAACTCATCTCTGTGTGTCAAAGTTATTAGTTTTTTTTGTTTTTTTCCCCATGAAGTTAGTCCTTTTCTGCCTTAAAATGGCTTAGATGTAACTCCGCACTGTTGCTTCCTCTAGAATGTGCAGATCTACAAAGCCTGCAGCTGTCTGGCCACCCAACACCTTCTCACCAAGTCCGATAAAACTCCTCCACACCACACCAAGGTAAGTTGTTCTGTTACACAATGGAAGAGTAATGAGACAGAACGGCCGAACCAGAAAACCGCCAGGCTTAGCTTCATGGCTTTGCTACGTGTGGAAGTCTATATTCATGTTTTTGAGACTGAATTTATATGCAAACAGTCATGTACGCTATTAGAGCAAAACAAATAAACTAAAACAGCACCATGGGCAGCACTACACACAAGACTACAGCAGCAGCTCAGGGAACATTTTACTCCACTGTCTCACACACACTGAAAAACAACCAATATTCAAGAAAACAGCTTACACAACAAGGATACGGCTAATATGTCTGCGGCCTTCTTCCTTCACTTGACTGACTAGGGCCTAATAAAGCTCCAGCCGGGTTTTCCCCAGATGAACGGATTCTTCTCAGTAAACTGCCTTTCCAGTCTGTCTCGCATGTCTCTGTGAAGTCCTTCTCAAAAGCAAGTTGAATTAAATAAACTTTCCAGGCGTGTGACGCGATTCTCCGTCATTCGGACTTCTCACATCCAGCTGTGACGGCTGCGGAGGAGATGCGTTGAGGTTGTTAACTTGATGGCAACACCGAGGCTTGTTCCAGTTTCATTACTGGAATCTGAAAAACTGCCTGTAGTGACTGATTTTATTGTGCATCTACCTGCTGAGTGGCCATATTCATTAGTTGACCTTTTCTTGTTGGTGACTCATTTTCTTATGTGCATTTCCCCAGAGAAGGAGGATTCCGAATTCTTAGTTTCTCTCTGTATCAGAATTACGTATTTGGAAGCTTTTATTTGAAAATAACCCTTTTATGCCTTAAAATAACTGAGATCTAACTTTGCACGACTCTGCTACAACACTGTAAAACCTGCTCTGAGCTACTCTGTGGCAAGTTGTAATACTCCAATAATTCATCCATACATGTTCGAACCAGACTGCAACTTGACAGACCTGCTACATGTGAAACCCTGGAAGTCTGAATCTGTGTTCGTGTCATTGGGACATTGCATTTTCAAGGTGAAAGTACTCAGTCATGGCGATGACTTCCTATTTCACTAATGATATGTCTTCCTGCATGAAAAAACACCATATGGACATGTTAAGGAGGTTAACAAAACATCATTTTTTACCAGCGGGGGTCTTTAAACTGAATCCTTCAGATGCGATTGCTCAACAGTTAGTGCAGTTTAGTGAATGCGGAGCTGTGGAAGCACTGCTGTCACCCTGTAAATCAGACAGAAGATGATAGGGATGCACTGGGTGAATCTGACAATAGTTTCTGCCAGCTGAAACCCAAACACACAACTCCCGCTCTGCCACCACTAACTAAGTGTGGTTTTATATGGTAGTCACCTCTTATCACATTTAATTGGATGCATTTACGTAACCACCTCTGGGCGCATAGACTGTGTGGGCATCTTCCACAGCACCTGCTGTATATGCAGCGCTGCAAAATGCAAAATACCTGTGTGGGGTGGAATTTAAATCGGAGGGTGTGGTGATTAATAAATACACTCAGAGAGTCAATATCACTGGTTTCATCTCTCTGAAAAGAGCTCTGCCAATCAAGTGCAGCGTGACAGCAACAAATGAGGAGATGCTTGTAATTCTTCACAAGTTGTTGTGTGCAGATGTTCTGGTAAGCACAAGTGTTGTGTTTTCGGTGTTTTGTGAGGACATTCTCATAATCGAATCAATCCAACGCTTCATAAGTCTGAAATCTGCTTTCTCTGATGTTGCAAAGTAATAAACTGTCACATCATTTTCCAAAATATGAGACAGAAGTGTGGTTTTCATCACAGGAGTCAAGCATGAACTGCTGAAAAAAAACTGCAAAATTAAAAAAAGTTGGAAAGGAGGTGACGCATAAGAGGTCACAACTCTGTTAATCCCAGATCTGCAGCATAGCTATCTGGAATAAAGAGTTCCCTTCCCTTCTGATGTGTGTGGAGGTGTGTGTAGTTATTTTGTAGAAGCCTGGTGTCATTTGCATCTGATTTAATCAAAGTAAATACAGCAAGCTGTGTGCTTAACGGCACTGTGCACTTTTCGAATCAGAGAGTGAAAAATTTATGAAAATATCCATCCTGCTGTCTTCACATGGCTGCAGGGAATTAATGAATGGTAGGAGGTTTTCACACAGTATTAAGTATTAAGCAACTGTGGACAGCATTAGTATATGGATCAATGCAGACCACTTCACCTCCTTAAACTACATGAAAAGTTTATTTCATGTACGGACTTCTCAAAAAACCTACTTGTGGATCTTTTTTCTGTGCAGTTTAGCGTAGGTGTCAGTCTGACAGATGAAACCTTGACTTGTCCCCAAATACAACTACATAGATGTGAAATGTGTCGGTGTGAAGCTCAGGATACCCAAAAGCTTAAGAGTAGGCTCCCATTACATTTGCTGGATACAGACAGGGGACCAATTAAAGGTAAAGCCTACATGTCACCAGGACAGCTTCAGTGCACCTTTGCATTGATTCTCCAAGTCTCTAGAGCTCGACTGGAAGGATGAAGCACCACTTTGTTCAAAGATATTCCCTCATTTGGTGTTTTGGTGATTGTAGTAGAGAGTGCTATTCCAGCACATCAATCCCAAGGCAACCCTTTCATTTAAAGGGACTAGTAATCCCAAACCACGTCAGCAAAAGGCTCCAACAGCAGAAGAGAGTCACCGGATCCCCTCACTGTAGGCGTCAAGGATTTAGGTTTTACTTTTGATTAAGTCTGCATCTTCTCAGAACATACACATCTGGTGAAGAAATGCTAATCAGAAGTTAATGTTGTTCTGCTGACTGCTGTCCATTCATCAGCTGTCTGGTTCATGAATGTAGAGGCTGATAAAGTACTACACCACAATGAGAAATGTGACCATTCAAGTTTCTCCATCTATTTCCCTCCACTTCGCTGGTGGTCAATATCTAATCGAGCCAACAGCTGTCATTAGCTTTATCAGAGCAATCAAAGTCACCAGTCTGGTGCTAATTGAATTGTTTTGTAGTTCAAGTTTAGAAAAGGTGGACATCATCCGCATCATGTGTTTGCCAGATTGTGGTTGGTGAAAGCTCCACATTCGATCTATTTGGAAGTAAAAGCAAAGTCCTTGCTGATGGTTCTGTAAATTGTAGATGCTATTGTATCCTGTATGTAAAATTAAAAAAAAAAAAACTGCAACAAAAAAACCCCCAAACAACAAAAAACAGAGTACAAACGTTAAAGAAGCATTAATTGTTTTTTATTTTTTTTTTCCTAAAGTTTGGAGTCAAACAGGCAGAAATCACTTTCCATGCCATTGTTTGGAGGATAAAGTTACACAATATTAAACAGACTGCTGCTAAAACCTGAAAATGCATAATTTTAAAGCTGCATCAATTATTATTATTTATTTATTTATTTATTTTGTCAAGGGGGCCAAAAAAAAAAAAAAAAGATCCAAAACACAAACACTGACACTTGATAAAATCAGATTTTACTATGTTGTTTAAAATGCTTGCCACCACTTGCTTATTTGCACATCCAGCAACGTTCGCATTTATTTAGCACTTGACAAATATAAGTCCAATATTTACTCTCATTTCAGCTCCAACTGTTTCGGTTTCTGCCAGCCCCGAACGTTGCACTGTGTTCACCAGCTTGCCTCTAACTGTGCCTGTCTGCTGTTTTCGGTGCCGCGCAGGTACTGTACAGTGGATCTTTCAGCTGTGAACAAAACAGGGTTGATGAGCGTCGTGGCACTGCACCGAAACACTGTTGTGTAAACCAATTAGCTGAAGGCTGCTGAAACACAGCTAAGGAGTCCTGCACAGTTGAACGGTAATTCTCTACGGTTATGTCGCTGCTAGTGACCCCTTCAATATTATGTGCACCCACTTGACTTGTCCAAACATCTTTAATAGCGTAGCTTTATAAATAAAGCAATTATAGTTATTGCTGTATTGTGAAAGGAGACTTCTTTTTTTCTTTGTCACCACAATTATATGCATACCCACATCACATGTTGTTAGTGAATTGTATTTTTGAAATCTACCATCATGAAAGGCAGTAGGTTGTGATTATATGCAAGTGGAGAGGAGAGAAGTCGATGGAGGGAAGAACGAAGCAGTAGTTTATGTAAAAGAGGGTCCAGTGAATGAAGTGATGGACGGAGGAAAAGAGGGATTTAAGATCCCATCAGCCACCTCTTTTCACTTTTTGTTGCAGGCTAAAGATATTTTTTCAAGTCAGGCTAAATAAATATGCAAACATCCAGTCAGATAAAGAAAGACAATGTCAACAGGAATACCAGAGGCGTCAGCTTCTCCCTCCGTATTGCTCTTTCACTCTTATCATCTTCCCCCGCTTTTTATTTAATTCTTTTCGGTTGATGAACGGTGGTGTGTGTGAATGAGAGACAGATAGATAGAGCCGTCCTGGTTGCTTGCTTTTGATCTCATCTTTGGCAATAACGCTCCAACTTCAAATGGCCTCAGCGGTGGCAGGTAGATGTCTCTGGCACTGCTACCAAGCGCCCATTTGCATCTGAGACTGACAGTTGTGGCACATGTCTCCGCATCTCACAGAACTTAAGTCTCGTCTCGCTGCGACTCTGGCAAAGGGGTTTATGAACTGAAGCAGAGTGTGTTGTTTGCTCGCACGTGTGCGTGCACGCCGCCGCCGCCGTTCGAGGCTACTTCTTTGCTTTTTTGTTGCCGCATTAGAGCGTGTTGATGGAGATGTTTTGTGAGTTCGTGTCGTGTTTGTTTTTTGCACCTTCACGCTCTGTTAATTTACACACCAGTCCGGCTAAAACATCTCGAGGGGATGTAACACATCGACTGTTAATTAAATGTAATTGACTTAGTGGAGATGTGTTCAGAGGCTTTTATTATATCCAAGGTCTTCATTATTGATAGCTATATGAATGCAGCCTCTCCACGCTTCTCAGAGAGTCTGCACCCCTCCAGTCCATTTCTTTTTTTTCTTTCTGTGTAGACGTGTATGTAAGAATATCCGTTTGTTCCGAACGATTTCTTCTTTTTTGTTCATGTCCCAATACTAAGACATTTGCCTTGAACTTAGACTCCGTGCATTCCTCACTCAACTGATTTACTTGTAATATTGAAAAATATAACATTGCTGGAGCAAGATCTAAGCAACCACTGGATAACAGAAAGCTGGTACCCACATTCATGGTGCCCAGATGATGAATCATGGTGATCCCCAACAGGTCAAAGTTTCCACTCATCCCATGACCTCTACAGGATGATTTCTACAAAATATTAGCTTCAGAGCTCACTTTTCTTGCATTTTCCATGTATAGCTAGAGCAATGGTGTGTCATAAACACAAGCAAGAGCACAATACTGATGCAGATAAACACCTAAGGCCTGTACTGTGAAGCAGCCTTTGCAGATAGCCATGTTACTTCAGCGGTTTCAGGACTGTGACAGTTCTCTTGTAAAATAACATCGCCGTTCCTGGAAGACTCCACAGAGCTCAGTGCACATATAGTGAGTAGGAAGGGTAACAGTTTTGCAAGCTGTAGGCAGTTTCAAAGCCATTCCATTGTTCCATATGCCTTTGCAGAGTTGAAACAGAAACTGATTAAAACACTAAAGCCTAATAGGCTGCTTGTTGACCTTACAAGATTTGCAGTAAGCCTATTTACCCGTTTAAATTATGTTTTCATATTTGTTCTTTACTTGCTCCCATAACCACTAACCAAGGCTAAAATTGCCTTTTAAGCCATAAGAATGACATTGAATGTGAGATTAGTAAAATTAATCGTCCACATCACAATGGAAATAAATTAATATTTATTACATGATTATTTACTCTTTAAATAATTTGTCTTTTTTTGCGACTGGCATAGAACAACCTCATTTGCAATATGGTTACGATTATTATGATGCATAATGGCAATAAACTAAATCTTGAATAAGAAAACCCACATAGAAGCAACTTATACACAATGATGACAATGATACCCATTCATACAGTCCAAAGTTTTTAGCCAACTTTCCTTCTTTTAGCCCATTATTACAGCATGACACTTTGATTTAATATAGTAGTTTGCTCGTCTTGTCAGAAATATGAAGCCATGTGCCTGTCCATGTTTGGTTATCTATTGCCAACACTGAACCTTCCATGTGAAAACTAGCTACGTTTGGAAGCCCTGGGTCGACTTATCGAGGTTGATCGCCAGCTTTGTGTGGAGGTTTAGCTTGACTTCAGCTTAGTAAAGCCAGAAACAAACGAAATCTTGTGTCTGTTAAACTTGCTTTATCCTACAGGCTGAAGAGCTGCTGCCATTGTGCTAACATGCCGCCCACACGCCACCTTTCATGTCGGCTTGGCTTTACAACGTCGTGTTAGCAAATACCATGGGGAAGAAAGATGGTCAACATCATTGTAAGCATGTTAACATCAGGCTGTTAGCATAGTCATTGTACACTACGATGCTGACCTCGACATGCAGCTCAAAGCATCACCATGCAAGTGTGGCCTCACCAATCCATTAGCACAGCTGTAGTCTGTGACATAAATGCTACTTAGGTTTTAGTCAGACTTGACACAATATGAAGGTGGAGGAGCGTCTTCTGTTCGCTTATAGGCTTAAATAATGATGGGCTTTAAGATTTTTTTTTTGATCATTGATTGACCATAAGTGGATTCACGCTACTGAACCCCTCCTACCAATACATTCTAATCACCTTAATAATTTATTAGCGAATTCTGCTCCCTTGTCAATACAATCCAACGGTGCCAAGCGTATGATGACATGCATTAGGCTTGGACTAACAATTCCTGTTCTCATCTAGAGTTGAATCCATCTTGGGTCGTCGGGGTCAGCCGACAACAGAAATTGTCTCACACATACAAATGAATTCTGCTGGCTGGTGTACCTGTCCTAATGAATGAGGTAATTTCCTGCAACAACCAATAAACTGAGAAAGAATAGAAAACGGCTCCGGTTACAGTTGGAAATGTGACATTTCTGATCTTATCTGCAGTGCTATTTCCTTGATTTTGACATCAGCAAATGTTGTTCATTTTTTCACGTGGCTAAGTAATTTGTGGCAAAAGAAGAAACAAGTCTTGTGCATGATTCTCTTTTATGGACATCACATGTGCACATTTGTACAACATGCTTTGAAATACAAAGTGAAAAGGCTGTGACTGAACTCTGAAAACAATAGAAGCACTTAAATTGCATTCTTGTCAAAACAAAATATAGAAATGTAGAAAAAGGGTGCACCCTTAAAGTCAAAGACTGAAAGCCTAAGTCATCTTGTCTGGTCCTTGTTGAACTGCTGCACTTTTATTAAAATTACCTCAATATTGTAATACGGAGCAGCATTCGACTTGTTTTGCTGCTTTCGTGCTCTCTGCTAACCCGGAAAATACATTTATTCAGCCACCTGCTTTTAGAAAACATTCAGTATGTAGCTGTTAGTTAATGTATGCCAGTAAATACAGAGAAATACATAATCTTTACAAAACCTGCTCATATACGCATCATTTCACCTTTGTGCGCTAGGATTTAATACCTGAACTATGCGCCGAGTGCACACTGTTTATTTTTCTGACTATATGGCAAAGTGATGTTGTCATATCACAGATGAACAAAGGCATAAAAACATGAGACTTGCAGGTAAAATATTAGACTCACGGAGGCAGTTCCAGGAGCTGAGTGCAGTGTTGCTGCTCTGCAGGAGAGCCAGACTGGGTAAAGTAGAGTCAAGTAAATCTTTATTATCCCCAAGAGGCAATTTGGCTTGCAAGCAGTACTTGATAGTCATCATACATCCTCTCGCATATTGACACAATATGTAAATAGAAATGTATAAAAATGAAGAATAAAAACATAAACGTGCCACCAGAACAGTAAAATTTAAATTATTCCACTCTTAGGATAGTGGAGAATATAGAAAAAGAAAATTGAGCAATGCAGTGATGAAGGATTCGTGCTGTTAGTGTTTCAAAGTCCAACGGCTGATCGAACAAAAGACCTTAAGTGTCCGTTGGTTTTAGTCCCCTTAAGCGTACACAACCAAGGTTCTGATGGAAGTGACGGAAATTCCTTGTGCGACAAGAATGCTGTGAGTTCTGTAAGATCACTTAAGCCTTCTTAGTCACGCTGGTATTACTTAGAATGCTGCCAATGATCTTTTAACTCAACTCAGTTACTCTCCACAATCTGTAGTTGTTGTTAGCTTCGCTCAGGCAAATGAATCAGCAGGTGAATTAACACAGATTCAGTAAAAGTGAGGAAAAAAAATTCTTATCAACAGTGAAATGTATGAGTATGAAATGTATTTTTGCAAGTCAGTTTGTTATTATTGTTAACGTTGAGCTTGTCACCAAACATTTATACTGGTGTTGTAACTCCACTGGGCAGAGGAGTGAATTATACATTCAACATTATTACTTTATATCATTATAAACATTTTTACAAATGGAAATACTGAACTTTCATACAAGGAATAGACCTCTGATACATCTTCTCTGAACATTTACTTCTTCATTGAAAGCAATAACTTAAGGTAACTTTAGATAAGATAGGCCTTTATTAACCCCACAATGGGGAAATGTGCACTGCTAGAACAGCAAAGTAGGGAATTGCAGACATTTAAGGAATTTCAATATAAAAGATAAAATAATAAATCAAAATATACATTAGTACTAGTTCTGATTGTCCAAATTCCTCCGAATGGAAACAATACTATTGCACATTTCAGTGGTATTGCACAGATTCTTTTATGAATAGAAATACTGCAAGTTATTAATATTGCACAGATTTTTTATTTATTTTTGAAATCTACATTGCACACATTTGTCCGTAAGTAGAAAAAAGTTTGCACATATTCTAGTAAATGTAGACAAATTGATTTTGCACAGGGTTTTCAAATAAACTAAATATTCATACTGACATTGTTGTTCTACTAGACTGCAGAAACCTTGGCATCTTTTATTATTAATCTACATCTTGTTGGACTCTTAAATTCTCTTTCTGCTCATAGTTATTAAGGTTTGGAAGACCTTATGCACCTGTTTCAACCAGGAAAGTTCTTTGCAAATAACACTTGTGGCTACTCTTCAACATCAGAAACCACCTTTTTAAAAGCCTCAACCTAAAGTTTCTCTGTAACCCCGACACATACAGTGCTGTTTGAGTGTTGCGCACCAACCTGTTATGGGCAGAACACGGGCCAGACACCAACGGTGATTTGTCTCAGTGGGCAGAGGCCATTTTCACACCCGGAGTCTCCACTGTGAATACTTTCACCCCAGCACTCAGCTTGGCCTTGCAGCCTTGACTATCTCAGTAGCTTGGCCCTCCGCCACCATCACTAATACAGCTAACCTTTCTATCATAACAGAGCAGTTATTAACCTCTGCAGTAGTGCCTCCTTCCAGGGTCTAATTGCTGCCAATACCATGTTACGGCTCAATCTAATAAAGATTATACGTGCTGCGCCAAAAGGACAAATTGTTCGCTAGATTCACTGTGTTCGCTCATTTGGTCCCTGTTGGACATAAAGTTATGTGAGCCGAAGCATAATGAACATGGTAGTAATATTCTTGGATATGAGCCTCCTGATTAACTCTTTCAGAAGGAGGGAGGAGCAGAGAGACGGAATAAAAGAGGGAGTAGAAAGAAGGAAAAGAGCTGCAAAAAAATACCCCAAAAACTCGATATACAAACACTTAAAAGGCTACACGTTTGCAGCTCCATGTGGTTGCATTTGACGAAAACATGTTGTTGTCCTTGGTTACAAGCAATATATTCCACATGGCTTGTTAGTGGAAAAAAAAACAACTCATCTGCACTTAGGTCAGACATTAAAATCCCAATTTAGTCTAGGGTAAAGCAGAGCAAGTGGATGCCCTCGCGAGGTTACAAGTTTGGTTTCAACTCTAAGCAGCCCTGTTTCCTCGAAATTACATTCATATTCTTTCCAATTAGTTTTCAAGGACAGATGTTATTGCTGCCTGGATGTGCCGTGGAATTTTTTTTTTTTTTTCCCGAGTGCAGAATGTGCCAGGGAGGTGGTTGGGGTGGATTGTGGGCGTACGAAGAGCTCTGTGTGGTTTTGTTTGGACAACAAAGGCATTTTTTTTGTAGGGTTAAAGAAAGGATCGCAGTTTTAGTCGAGTCAAGAAAAGACCCATTAGTCTGTATAAGGGCTGAAATGTCTTGACTATACGTCTGCATGAATGTCAGTGTGTAGGTTTGTTGACTCACCTTCAGACGTGAGCGCTAAGAGGACGTGTTGATGTGCCGATGCTCTGATAAACTAAGGTTTGCGTCGAAATGAGAACTTTGTCGATCATTGTTCCTGTGAGAGCAAACTCTGGGTTACACCGGCCTTTAACCAAGACCACAATGCACCGCTAAAGTTAACAAAAGGGCAAGATGTTGGCAGTTCAAGCTGTTGTATTCAGACTCTACAAACAGTTATCACATTATGGCTGTTTCTGTGGCCTTCGCTTTCGTTGTATGCTTTTTTTTTTTCATTTTTAAAATGAAACTATGTACTGCTACAGCAACACGACCGGACTATGATGCTCTCAATCAGCAACGAAGGAAACTCCACCTGATTCAGTCAGTGACAATGGCAGTTTTTATTTGTAGCTGTCAAGAAATTCGAAGCAAGCTGTTAAAATGTCGCAAATGTTAAAAGAAAATACGAATTAGGTTTGTTTCCATTAACTGCTCTCGAGCGAACACACTAGGCATCAGAAGGTGGTCGTACAGGTTACATGGCTGTAATGAAAACAGTAGAAGCTGGAAACAAATAGTTTTCCAAAACACGCTAAAAAAGAAGATGAAACGCCATGACTTAGGCCATCTAAGAGAGAAAAATGGAGAGATGTCATTCATGTCAACTGGCGTTGGCGATGTTGGGCAAAAAAAGCAGACAGAGCTGATCAGCCATGGGAATTAAACGTTTACAACGTCAGAATTTATTTCAAAAAGGTTCTCCTATTAGGCACTTGAACTCTTCTTTAAAAAGTCAAAAACCACTTTAAACAAGCATAAAAAGCCTTTTTTGTTGTTGTTGGCGGTGGTGTAATTGGTTGAATGGTTTCTCAAGTTTTGCCAGTACCAATGCGATACTTCAAAATGCACAATAAACTATGTCATAGGAACAAGGCTAATGGGAATTCACTATTGTAATTTATCACTTGAGCAGGACACCTCGATGATCAGATGTTGTATTGCAGGAGCAGATTTTGTAGGTAGCAAGTTTTGGTGTTTTCATAGAAGATTATGCTGATAAAGGTCAGGATCAATATTTTAGCTTTGTGCTTCTCAAGTTGCCGGTATGTTAATGTCACTTCTAAGAGGCACTTTAAATTTAAGTACACACACATCAAAATCAGCGCATTTGGTTCTGATCAACCTTGAACTAATGCACCTAAACCTGAAATGATTTACTTTTAAAATACAAGCTGGGAAGGCAACGCTAACGTTTTAACTTATTACTTGCTTATTTATCCACTATGATTTCCTCAGATTATGACCCTCTAAAACTACACTGCATTCTCAATTATGAGTTTGAAAGAGCCACAAAGTCTGCATAAGGAGGGCAGGATGGAGGCAGAAGTCAGCAGCAGGGCTTTCACCCAGGACACCAGGATTCATGTCTTATGTGGGGACATTAGTCTTAGATTTAAGTTTCATTTTCACCCACTTGTTTACTGTAGGCTTCTGGTTAGGTTCAAGCACCAGAACTATGTGGTTAAGTTCAGGGAAATAGCACAGTTTCGGTTAAAATAACAAGTTTAAAGCCTTTTGTTCTTTTGTTTTGTGAGTCACGAGTCCCACCGAATTTGTGAAGGATCGACTGAAAAGCAATGAAATAAATGGCAAACATACATTGATTTTAAATGAATTTAGGTACATCTCAAACAAATCGAGTAGAAAATATGTTTTCCTCAAAATGTAGATAAGAATGCAGTTTAACTGTATAGGCATGTAATATTTGCACCAACTATACAAACTCCAGTAGGACATATCTCAACCTTTAGCAATTAAATACTAGTTTCTTTTCTTCCATTTGGTGCTGGAGCAGTTTATCCAATCTTTTACCTCTGGAACCTACTGCCAGATGCAGCCGGAGAAAACCTGTTTCAAAGAAAGCACGACAAGTTTTCCCATGCTGTCTCTGCACATGTGCGGGACACGCGTGCATGCCACTGTTGTAGGGATATCGTGGCATTTCTGCTCACTGTTAAAGGAGGTAATGCACCATAACGCATTAATAAAAGAGGAGCAACAGAAGACCTTTATCTGACATACATAATACAGATTTCAGATTATTAAATTAGGTGTAGTGAATGTTTTATGAGGTGTTTGTTGACAGGAAAATCTCAGCAGGGTACCTTTACATGACATTATTCCCATATAGCAGATTTTGACATTTAGACGCCAGCGATGTCAATGAACAATTTTTTTCCCCTACAGTTAAAAATGAGATCATTTTAACATGTGTGGAAGCACAGTTATAGCATTTTTCCAAATCACTCAAAACCCTGCATTGTCTATGGTCTAAATTCGTGCATCTCCTCCTCCCTACAGCCGGTGTTGCCTCCCACATTTAAACACATGCTCTGTAATTGGCATCGATTAAAAAAAAAAAAGAAGCAGAGTACAAAATGAGGGTAAAGGTAGAAAACGGTGAGAGGAAATCCTACTGCGTAACAAGAAAGAGGCACGAGCTAGCCAAATTAGCTTCAGGTGGAGTTCAGTTGTTGAGTGAAAGTGATTGAGTGCCGTTTTAATGGGAGAGTGGGTGGAAGTGGAGAGGCAGAGAGGCTGCATGCCATGGCTAGCTCAATCAACACGACTGACTCTGCTCTCTCCTAGCAATTACCCAAAACACATTTATTCCACCGCTACAACCAAGTATTCCCCTCGAAAACTATCACCGAAACCAGTGCAACATCATTAAATACGCCCGAGCACCGGTGCAAAGCACTGTTAACACGAATACAAATTACACCAGCTGCCATTAAAATACATCATTAAATTACACTGATGCTCATCACAAGTTACATACTTAAAAATGGATCTGGAGCCTCCTCTGAAATAAAGTGAAATTAATGGACGCGCACGCACGCGCACGCTCGCAAATAGCTGCATCCCTGCTTACCGTCAGTCCTCGGCTAATACAAACGGTGAGAGCTGTGACATTGGAGATGTTACAGGAGTCTTGTTATGGGCTGTGGATGGAATCTGATGTGTCCTGGTTAGTATTCCAGTGTTTTGTTGTTGGTGGATCTGTTACAGTGACAGAGAGCTGACAATATAATTATTTCCCCTGTGGGAGCTGACTCCTGGTGATTAGGTGGCAGCACTGTGATATGTGATGCAGATGGTGATGAGGAGTGGAAAAAGTGTGTGTGTGTGTGAGAGTGCGTGTGTGTGTGTGTACCTGTGAATGCGCCTTTATGGTCAAGTTCATGAATAAACATTTCATCACAAGATTGCAAGATACGCAACGATGGTGTGTCATAATCTGTTGATGCGCAACAAAATGTCCCTCTGAGATTTCATGGCAGGGTGTTTGTGTGTGTTTGTGTGCACGCCTGCGGACACACACACACACATTAATGCATGTGCGGGGCCTCTGTGTGTGTGTGTGTGTGTGTGTACGAGTTGCGCACTGAAGTGATTAATTGCACAGCAACAGCATCCAGTGTCATTCACATCTTTATCTCAAGGTTACAGAGTGATGAACCAAAGAAGATAAGCAGGCGGCGCAAACAAACGCTTTTACAAATTGCCAAACACTTTTCTGCTGTTTACCCCCCAAAAAATCTGATTTAGGAGGGAAGCAACAGATTTAAAATGGGAGGGTTTGCATGCAGTCAAATGTCAAAAAAAAAAAAGCGAGGAGATAGAGCGTAAGGGAGACAGACAGAGAGAAGAAGAGAAAACCAAGACCGAAGCATACAAGGGAGAGGGAGGGCGGGAGCGAAAATCCTTGATGCTAACTCCGTGTTTCTTATTCCCTTGTCTGTCTGCATGAGCGACAGAGATCAGAGATGGAGAAATGTCACTTAGCAAGCATTAGGCTACTGCTTTCATCTCCCCTTAGATCAGAGAGACGGGGGGGAGGGACTTTTAAAAAGAGTTTTAAAGGGCTGCGAGCCTCCCTTTGCCTTTGAAATCATCCCATCAGTCATTTTTATCAGCACTGAACATGTAAAACACGTACATCAGAAAAAAAAAAGCAGATTTTCCTGAATTTGAACTTTAAAAATTCGCCAGCTAAAGGAAGGCCAGATTTTCCCCCCCTGGTTTTTTAAGGACAGAGAGATGTTAAGCTGCATCCTCGCCTGCCGTTAAAGGTAAGGAGTAGAAAGGCAAAAGAAAATCAGCCCATTCTGTCCTGGTTCTCTTCAAACTAACCTTTATTCTGCCCAAAACCGCTGTTTGGAGCTGGTTAGGGAAAACAGCACATCTTGGAACGTATATACTGCTCCATCTCTGTTATTGTGTCTTTCTGTAATTGCAAGACTTGTCATACATTCAGAGGGATGAAAGCTGTCGTTTTGTTTTCTGTTTTTTTTTTGCTAGGTCTTTTTCTTTTCTTTTTTTTTTTTTTGTAGAGACATGATTTATGTCCTGTTTTCATGTAATCATTTTTCTCTTGTGTTGTTTCTTTCTTGGTGCCGTTATGCAGAATACAAACCCCAGGAACACTAGGTGATTACTGTGTTTTCAGCTACTGTAACAAGGATCCCTAAACAAACAAACAAATGGCGATATAATGATGCCTTCAGTAACAAGGCGGAGGGAATTTTGTCTCTTAATTCACTCACATTTGGCTGCTATAGCAAATTCATAGGTAGTGAGGTTTTTTTTTTTTTTTTGGCTGCAACCAGAAAATGCACGAGTTGTCCCACTGGCAGACACACCCTGTATCAACACAAACACACCCTGCTTGTATATGTGTGTGCATGAAACTCAAACTTTGATAATGATTGTGTTTTTAAAAGTTACCTTTTATTTGAAAGGGCCCTTCTGGCCATGTAAATATGTGTGTTCCAGTGCGTTTTCTTTATTCAGTCACGCTTGAGTGATCCCAAGCATATCTCAAGTTGAGGATGATTTCTTTTCCTTGAAATGTGTCTGTGTCAGTTCTCCTCTAATCTGTGTCTTTACACTGAAATGTGCAGGAGCAGAAATGACTGGTTTGGTGACTAATGAGGAAACTGACAACGATTGTAGAAATCACATACAGTCGTGCACAAAAGTCTACATACACTTGCAAAGACAGTTTATGTCATGGTGTTCCTGTAGCTCTCAATTTTGGAATCATTGAAACACTTGTATCTTTGTCATGCAGTTTGGTTCTGTAATAGAATTATTATAGGGTCTTTTGGAAATATGACAAAATCAATTGGGTTAAAATGATAGGTAACTGTTCATAAGCTTCTGGTTGTATCTTTGACACTCTGTGCAGTCAAACTTCATGTGTTGGCTTTCTGACACAGACTTGTTTCTTAATCACAGTCCACAGGTTCTTGATGCAGTTTGAGTCAGGATTTGGGAAGATCGGTGTGAAACCTTATTCACTTTTGATGTGTGTTTGGGGTCACTGTCTTGTTAAAGGCGTCCAAGACCCAACCTTCCGGCTGATAATTTTACATTTTCCTGAAGAATGTGGAGGTAATCATTTTTCTTCATTAAACAGCCCCAGAGCATAACACTGCCACCACTATGATGTTCTTGGAATAAGGGCTTCAACTTCTCTCCACCAAGCATATTTCTGGTCATTTTTCATCTGAGAACTTTCCAAAACTTTCCACAGAACTTTCCTTCAGAAAGCCTTATCTTAGTCCGTGTGATCAGCAGCCAACTTCAGTTGAGCTTTAAGGTGCCGTTTCTTCTTGAATGGCAGCCTCACGATGTAAAACTCACTTGACTGTGGACACTGACTCTTGTGTTTCAAAAGCTAATCATTCATTGCAGACCTGATGTTTAGTGATTCTTAGTTGACGCTTGCCCATCGTGACCAACTGTCTCTCTCTGCAACTGGTGATAGTTTGCATATTCTTCCTAATCGTGGCAGTGACACTACTGTACCACACACATTGCACTTACAAACAATTGTTTGCATGGATGATTTTGGGATCGATACCTGCTTTGAAATGGTTCCAAATGACTTTCCTGACATATTAAAGTCAGTAATTTGCTTTGTCAGATCTTTGCTGAACTCCTCAGACTTTCCCACATTAGTCTTTGTGACTAAGTCTGACGGGTGTATAAAGCACTTTGTGTTGCATTTCTGTTTGTATGAAAAGTGCTGTAGAAATAAAGTCTGATTGATTAATTGATATCAAATGGGTCCTATTTAAATTTGCTCAGAGGAGTCAGTAGCTGTAGTTAATTGCAATCATTTGTGAGAAGTTAAGAGGCCATGGCACGAAGAAAATTATGAATTGTAGTTGATATATTTATATGAGCATTGACAATGATCTATGTCCAGTGTCAGCTGGTGAAAATGTTTGGTGGTGGGGTGCAGTCTGCAATTGACCTGCATTTGCACCTCCCACCTGGTCAAAGGCAAAACATATGACTTGCTGAACATTTTCTTATCGATAGACGCTACGATTTACTGATGCTCCCTGAACGCCCCACATAGCAGGCTGTGGTAGCTGCTGCTTGGTGGCTGCGGTGTGCTCAGACAGGTGTGTGACCAAAAATGAAAATAATAAACTAGGGCGCTCTCATGTCAGATTTGTTCGAGGTTACACCCAGTTACATGAATTCTACATGCAGTCTTTTCTACGAGCAGTCTTTTCTCCATTGAGAGCAGGCCGATGCATTAAGCCGTCACAACAGTAGCTGTCATGTAGTAGAAGAGGAGGAGAGAGGCTGTGTGATCGTGTCAGAAAGCGGGTCCGGGTCGCACTGAGCTGCGCCCCATGAGAGTCTGCAGCTGCCAATCAGAGCCCGGGCCACGGTCACATGATCACGAAAAGTTTTTCGAGCTACATACACACTCATGTGGCCGGCGCCCCACATCCAGGAAGTGTAAAGTTAGTAAACACGCAGTAAAGACGAATATTAAATCTGTTAATAATACAAATACTGTTAATATAGCAAAATAATATGAACGTTATTATTAATTGTATTATTTTGTTATCCATTATCTATATACTGCTTAATCCTCACTAGGGTCGCGGGGGGGCTGGAGCCTATCCCAGCTGACTTAGGGCGAAGGCAGGGGACACCCTGGACAGGTCACCAGTCTATCACAGGGCTACACTTAGAGACAGACAACCAAGCACACTCACATTCACACCTACGGACAATTTAGAATCACCAATTAACCTCAACATGTTTTTGGACTGTGTGGGAGGAAGCCGGAGAACCCGGAGAGAACCCACGCTGCACGGGGAGAACATGCAAACTCCACGCAGAAAGATCCCGGTGCCCCCACCGGGACGTGAACCGGCAACCTTCTTGCTGCGAGGCAACAGTGCTACCAACTGTGCCACCTTGCTGCCCTATTATTTTGTTATAATTAATTCAAATTTAATTGTACGTTTGAGAACTACTTTTTATCTGGTCATTAGTAGTGGGGCGCCCTGTATTGACCAGCCGTCACTGTCTATGTCATTGTTTTTACATTCAGGCATTACAGAATTAGGTCAGTGATGGTCCAGCAGATACACATGTCTTCAACTCATAGCTTGTGTCCTCTTAACACAGAGGAGAGGCTGGAGTTTAAATATGCTGCAAATTTGCTTTGTCTTGCCAAGAAACTATAAAGTAGCACCACTGAGACCTCAGTAATGGCTACACATGTCAGGAACAAACTTCTCAGTTATGACAGGAGAAGGCTTTGCATGGAGCGCTACTGAGCGCCAAATACAACGAAAACACAACAGTTCCAAAAACATGTTTTGGGGATTTGTTCGATGCTTCCTCCTCTCCTTCTTGCTGATCTGCCTGATCTCACTCTGTGTCTGTTCCTTCCAAACAGGCATGGCTACTCAGCAATTAGTGTACCGGTAAAGAGGGGGAGGGAACTGCAGCTCCTAGTGATGGCTAGATGAAGCCTCATGAAGCCTTGATGCTTTCCATGGTTCAATAAAAGGTTCATTTCTCTAGGCTTCATGTGCACACAAACCCCCCTGCTGATCAAAAAATGTATTGTCATTTCAACCAGCAGAATCTGAATCCTTTTTATTGTCATTATGCATACGCTTCCATACACACAACAAAATTACAGTCAGAAGTCTTGATTTTCAGCAAAAAGGAAAATGGCATTAATAAATAAATGATAAACTATTTGTGATGGCCTCTTCACTGTCTTGCTACAGTGTCAGCATGGGAAAAATCAGTGCCAAGAATAGAATTAAAAACACCTTAAGTTTATTTTGTGTGGTTCATTCATTCATTTAATCTGTTTTTGATTAATGTGTGGGTAATAGAGGTCTGTTAATGCCAACAACACTTGCCAGTATGATTTCAGTCATTGTTTAAATACATCCAAATGGACATGAGATGTTTATGTTAAAACTGTTGCAATGTTTTTAAAAGATGGGACAGCGATTGTGCGAATGAACACTGGGGTGATAGTGACTTTGTTGATTTTTATTCAGAAACAATAGTTTTTCCGCTACCCTTTGACACAATCAGTTTCGTGTTTTTTGGAAATAACTTCTCTGGCTTTAGAGAAAACCCTTTCACATGTGAATATTATAGCAGTAACACATTTCATTATTTACATGTATATTATTGGGAGAGATCAGCTCAGAGTGTTGCCATACAGGGGAAACCCTTCTCCCTTTAGGCTCCATGAAAACTACTTTCTCTATGTCACAGGCAAATTGGCAAAACTCCAATGTAAACACTGATATGCACATTTTGCGGCGATTCACTGCGCTTTATGTTCATAAATCCCGCCAACACATGAACCACTTCCTATACTAGCGAGGCTTCATACGTCATCAGGGATGTCACTCGCCTCCTACCGAAGCAAGCCTCGATACGCACTTCATAAAGGACTTCCTGGATTACTCGATACACACTCCGAAGCCTCAGTGTCTCAGTTTTCGTGGCTTTATTTCTATGCTTGAGTAGATGGTTTGTTTATGATTGGGTAGAGGGGAGAACCCTGTTCCGCTGGCCCCATGTGGGCTAGACAGTGGTGGCTCCCCTTTTGTTTGTTTTTTTTTTTTGGCTGGCCCACCAGAATTTAGTTTTGGAGGGGGTTTTGTTAGTTCATGTTTTTTTGTAGATTTTCATTCCTTAATTTGGTCACGCTTCCTATATACCCTTTTGTCAAAAATAAAAAGTGTTTTCATTGCAACTCTTTGGCTATTTAATTGTGTTCAGTCTCTTTGGGTACGAGCTATTTTAGGGGATCGTAACATAATTTGGGGGCTCGTCTATCTGGGAACTTTAAGTTTTCAATGTGGTTTTGTGATGTCTAGCTTTGATGGCTTAGTGGCAGTAGGCCTGTGTGAGTCTGGATGTTTTGGTAGTTGTTTGTAGCCTGTTGTGCTGTGTGTTGCCTTTTGTGTAGTTGGTGACTTTGTGGACACAGTTGGCGGGCTTTGTAGTAATGGTGTTTGTGGCTGTGCTGTGTGTGCAGTAATTTGTGAGTCAAGAGTTGCAATTGTGTTGAGGCCACATAGTGTGGCTGTGTTTTGTGCTGTAGGCTGAGTTAAGACTTCAGATGGAGTTCAAACTGGCTGAGTTTGTTGATTCTCCATCTTTGTAGATTTTTGATGAGTGCACTCGGGCTAATCTGGTGTTAATTGCTGATCATTATGAGGTAGCTGTTTTAAAGCAGCCAAACAAGGAGGCTATTAAAGCAGTATTGTATGCTGCCTCAGTGGATAAAGGTATTTTGCCCCAGTTATAGAGTACAGTCGGGTCAGTCTGTTGATGAGGCAGTTAGGCTTAAGGAGTTAGAGGTTGAGTTGCAGTGTTTGGCTTTGAAAGAGAAGGAGTTGCAATATATTAACAATCTTGAAACTAAAAAGCTTGAGCAACAAACTAGGATCCACATGTGTGAGTTAGAGCTTAGTGCTGCTTCTCCAGTTACCAGGAGATCCACTGACTTTGATGCGAGTAAAATCATCCACTTGGTTCCTCCTTTTAGTGAGAAGGACATTGATTATTAAGCATTTTATCCTGTTCAAGTGGGTGGCGTCAACGTTGAAGTGGCCAAAACTGTATGGACGTTGTTGTTACAATGTGTTTTGAGTGGTAAAGCACAGAGGGTTTACTCGTCTCTTCCACCAGAAGACAGTTTTGAGACAGTCAAGCTGCTGTGCTTGGAGCATATGAGCTGATACCTGAGGCTTATCGTCAGAGGTTTCGTAGATTGAAGAAGCCGGGGCACCAGACTTTTGTTGAGTTTGCTCGAGAGAAAGAGTCTCTTTTTGATCGCTGGTGTATGTCTAACTAGGTTAAAGATTTTGAGCAGCTTCGACAGTTGATCTTGATGGAGGACTTTAAGAATTGTCTCCCTGAGAGAGTGTCAACATATTTGAATGAGCAGAAAGTTTCTGATGTGTTTAAGGCTGCTGTCCTGGTAAACGACTATGTTCTGACTCATGAGACTGTTTTTTTTTTTTTTTTATTGCCCTTTCAGTAGTCAGCCTCTTGAGAGCATAATTGGTTCTGTGAAGGATAATATTAGAGGTACAGCTGTGGGATCTGATTTGGTCAGAAGTGTTGGTCCCTCAGAACTTGAGGTTAAGGTTGAGAAGGGAGGAGGTGAGGAAAGAGAAAATGTCATGTGCTTCTATTGTAAGAAAAGGGGGCATATTGTGGCAACTTGTCCTGTATTGAAAAAGCGGAATTCTCAACCGGTGGTTTTGGTCAACAAATTTGATGACACTTTGGGATGGGTTCTCTGCAGTGTCCAGTGACCTGGCAGAATTTGCTCCATTTGTTATAGATGGTTTTGTCTCCTTGTCTGGTTGCAGTCATAAGGTTCCTGTAAAAATGCTGAGGGATACTGCTGCCTAGCAGTCTTTTATTTTGGAAGGAATGTGACAAATCTGCAGTGGGTTCTGATGTTCCTGTGTTGGGTTTTGGCATGAAGAACATGGATGTGCCTTTGCACAGAGTCTGTGTGGAGTCTGATCTTGTTTCAGGTGAAGTGAATGTGGGCGTGCATCCTGGTTTCCCAATTCTGGGGGTTTCCTTTTTACTGGGAAATGATTTGGCCAGAGGAAAGGTGCTGGTGACCCCGGAGGTGACGCCAGTCCTGTTGAGCAGTCTCCTGATGAGCTCGCTGTGGGGTTTCCAAAGGTTTTTGCAGCTTGTGCTCTCGCTCTATAAAGGATGAAGCTGAAGTGGATTTGAATGACTGTTTTTTTGTTTGGTTTTTTGTTTTTGTGATCCTGGTGTTCATTCCCAGATTTCGTCAGAAACTGCTGAGAGTAAAGGTGTGGATGTCAGGCCTTTCTCTGAGGCTCGGCATTTGTCCTTGACTCGTGATCAGTTGATTGTTGAGCAGAAAAATGAAGCTACTTTGTCTCCCTTGTTTGAAGCTGTGGTGGTAGCTGGGGATGAAGTGGATTCTGTGTCAACTCGTTACTTTATGAGGGATGGGTTGCTCATGCGCAAATGGGCGGCATTGACTTCCTCAGTTGTAGATGATTGGAGTGTTGTCACTCAGATAATAGTTTCTGTTCCATATTGCACAACCATTTTGAATCTGGCTCATGATAATCCCCTGGCTGGTCTTTTGGGTGTTAAGAAGACGTATGACCGCATTTTGCAGCATTTTTTTGGGCCAGGATTGAAGAGGGATGTGGCGCTCTATTGTAAATCTTGTTACACATGTCAGGTAGCTGGGAAGCCAAACCAGATCATTCCTCCTGCTCCACTGTATCCAGTTCCAGTAGTGTGTGAGCCTTTTGAACGTGTGTTGGTTGATTGTGTGGGTCCACTTCCCCGCACAAAGACTGGTAATACGTTTTTGGTGACAGTGGTGCATGCACCAACTCGTTTTCCAGAGGTGTTTCCTGTCCGTAAGATCACAACTCCCATTGTTGTAAAGGCTCTGACAAAGTTTTTTTCACTGTTTGGTATGACGAAAGTTGTACAGACAGACCAGGGTTCAAACTTCATGTCACATGTGTTTGCGCAGGTGTTAAAGCAGCTAAACATTAAACACTGTCATTCTAGCGCATACCACCCTGAGAGCCAGGGCGCTCTCGGGCGTTTTCACCAGACATTAAAAACCATGTTGCGTACATATTGTCTGGAGTTTGAGAGGGACTGGGATGACGGAGTTCACATGCAGATGTTTGCCATACGGGAGGTGATCCAGGAATCCCTGGGATTTAGTCCATCAGAGTTGGTATTTGCCCATTCTGTATGTGGTCCCTTGAAGCTTTTGAGTGAGAAGTGGTTGTGTGAGTGGACAGAGCAGAATTTGTTGGACTATGTGAGTAAATTCAGATTCAAGCTGCGCCGTGCATGTGAGATAGCCAGAGATAATCTTGAGATGGCACAGGCTAGAATGAAGGGATGGTTTGATAAGCATGCTAAAAGCAGGGAATTTCAGCCTGGTGACAAGGTTTTAGAGTTGCTGCCAATCCCTGGGTCTAGCCTGCAGGCTCGCTACAGTGGTCCTTACCTGATCCAGGAAAAGGTGGGTGATAGGGATTACCTTGTAGCCACTCCAGATCGCCGTCGCAGAAATCATCTCTGTCACATTTAACATGTTAAAAACTTACTAGGGAGAAGGTACAAGCAGCATCCAGTTCTGAGGCAGGTGAGGTCACTGTGTCACCTGTGGTGCTGTCTGGTGCTGAAGTTGCTGTGCCATGTGTTAGTCTTGTGACAGGGAAAGTTTTACTGCTGTCTAGTGCTGGAGATGATGATGACAGTGTTTTGTCTGAGGCCCTGACCAAAAGAAAGTTGTCAAACTCTGAGATCTTGAAAGATCTTCCCACACGTTTGTCTCATCACTCTGAGCCACAGTGCTCCAACTGATTGAGTCTAACAAGTCACTGTTTGCTGATGTTCCTTCTCTGACCCATTTGTTGATGCATGATATTGATGTCGGAGATTCACTGCCAAATAAAGAACATCCATATCGAGTGAACCCAGACAAGCGTCGTCGGCTTAAGCAGCAGGTGGAGTACATGGTGTTGCATGATGTTGCTGAGCCCAGTAATAGTGCTTGGAGCTCTCCATGCTTGCTTGTTGATAAAGCTACTGGTGAAGATCGCTTCTGTACAGACTTTCGTAAAGTAAATGGTGTGACAAAGCCTGACTGCTATCCTCTTCCCACAATGGAAGACTGTGTGGATCGTGTTGGAGGTGCCAGGTTTGTTACAAAGTTGGACTTGCTGAAAAGTTATTGGCAGGTCCCTTTGACTGAATGTGCAAAGGAGATTCCCCTTCAAATTACTTTTTTATTTTTTTTATTTTTTTATTGTTGCAAATACACCACCGCATGTCTCCACCTTCACAGCAGAGTCCCGCACTTGGCCGATACTCGCGACTGCTACGGTAAACTACAGATAACTATCTTGCTCAGTTTCTACTCTTTGGGGGGTTCATACGACGTTAATTGCTCGCGAGAGTGCAACCTTGAAATTGGCGCTTTTTATTCCGCTCAGAGATGACATGACGCGGGTCTAACTTGGCTCCTGGCCAATGACAAAGCAACCGGTTCTTTGGAGGTGCCAGATTTGAACCAACTAAGCACTGGAACTAGCACCTGGTTCTTCTTGGTGGAAAAGAGATAGAGTCAGAGGAGGGTCATCTTTGAGAATAGGGCAGTGACTTACCAGAGAAAAGGTAGACTTATTAGCTTAAGATAGCTCATAATAGAGTTTACAGATTAAATAGACTTTAGCAAAATATTAATGGCCAGCTAACGCTCCGTAACATATCGGTATCCTAAGTTAATTGGGCCCAGGGCCAACTTTGTGTCACTAATGTGAGTAAACTAACTGATAGCATTAAGTTAACATTTACGCGCCATGATGGAACTGCTGACTGCATCTTCAGATGAACTTGTTCAAATATTTCTCTAAGAAGAGAAAGACACCTGATGGAGATGACACTAGTCAGGTATCATTAGCCTTTTACTGACTCATAAATTATGATGGTCAGGTAAAAAATAATGTAATAATATATCATCAGGCACAAACTACAAACAATTGTAAAATAATTAGGGTGTAGGAAAATGACAGAAACAATCTGATTATTGTTTCTATTTGTAGGTGAAGACTGACCAGAGAAACAGGCTTCAGAGGATCAGCTTGCAGCATGTATGCTGCTGAGCCATTTCAACTGGCCATTCAATAAATAGGTTGTAGAAGTAAAATCTGAAGTCAAGTGTCATTTGTTTATGCCGCCACGGCTCCCCGGAAAGCCTGCCCTCGCTGCTGAAAAAAATCCTAGAGGAAACAGTGCACCTGATGACTTTCTACAGTATACTATCATGGCTTTTGTCATGCGTAACGCGCCAGCCACCTTTCAACGTTTGATGAATGTTCTGTGTGGTCTGGCATTTTGTGAAGCATATCTGGATGATTTGGTTGTTTGTTCTGAGTCATGGTCTGAGCATATGGAACATTTGCGTGCAGTGTTTTGTCACTTGAAAGAGGCAGGTTTGACAGTGAACTTGTCTACATGTAAGTTTGGGCAGGCCACAGTGACGTACCATGGGTGGATGTCAAGTTCGTCCTGTATAGGCAAAAGTGGAGTGCACTGAAGCTTTTCCTGTTCCAGTCAACCGAACAGAGCTTTGCTGTTAACTTACAATGGTTGGTTATTATAGGAGCTTCTGCAAAAAATTTTCTGCCGTGGCCTCACCTATAACTGATCTGTTGAGTCCAAAGGTGACTTTTAAGTGGTCCAATGCCTGCCAGTCGGTGTTTGAGCAGACAAAAAGCCTCTTGGAGAATGGACTTATTCTTGTGGTGCCCTGGGTTGATCATCCATGTAAGCTTGCTGTGGACACGAGTTAAACTAGCATCGGTGCTGTCCCTTTGCAAGAAGGTTCAGATGGGGTTGAACATCCAGTTTCTTTTCTTTTTAAGAAACTTGATGCCCATCAGAAATGGTGTTCGACCATTGATAAGGAAGCACTAGCACTTGTCATGGCTCCGGAGCATTTCAAGGTTTATGTAGGCTCCGCTATTGCTCCGGTAATCGTCTATACTACCACAGTTGATGAACTGGAGTTTGCAGTTGCAGGCCTTTAATGTGGAGGTCAGACATATCCGTGGCAGGGATAATGTTCTGACTGACACATTGTCGCACCTGTAAACAGTTGTTTCTGAACAATGTGTCGTTTGAAGAAAGTTATTCTCTTCAACAGTATTTTTTTGTTTTGTTTCTAATATGCATTGTTCGTTAACTTAGGGTGGGAGTGTTACATGCTTCCCCCTCTCCTTCTTGCTGATCTGCCTGATCTCACTCTGTGTCTGCTCGTTCCCAACAGGTATGGCTACTCAGCAGTTAGTCTACCTGTAAAGAGGGGGAGGGAACTGCAGCTCACTCTCCGTCTTCTTATTCCAGCCTGGCAGCAGCAGCAGTACCTTTGACAGTATTGGTGTGTGGCCTATGTAGGTATTTGTCTTTTTTCTTTTTTCTTTTCCTGGTGGGTCCAGTAGCTCAGTTTTCGTGGCTTTATTTCTATTATTGAGTAGATGGTTTGTTTATGATTGGGTAGAGGGGGGAACCCTGTTCCGCTGGCCCCAAGTGGGCTCGACAGTGGTGGCTCCCCTTCTTTTGTTGTTTTTGGCTGGCTCACCAGTGTTTAGTTAGTTTGGCAGGGGTTTTTGTTTTTTGTAGATGTTCATTCCTTAGTTTGGTCACACTTCTTATATACCCTTTTGTCAAAAATAAAAAAGTGTTTTCATTGCAACTCTTTGGCTATTTAATTGTCTTCGGTCTCTTTGGGTACGAGCTATTTTAGGGGATCGAATCAGATTTATTTTTGTCTCTGCAGTTACAAAAATAGAGGAGGAAGGAACAAAAACACAAACGGCTGAGCCTATTGGATTTCCTGGTTGTCCATTATACCTGTACCTCCAACACATTTGAATCACTTGAGTGGCTAAGAAGATGAAAAAGAAGAAATACCACCTCACAGTGTTGTAGCAGATGTTACAGTGTTGCTGTTTGTGTATAACATCCAAACGGCTCCTGTGTTGCTTCCTTTTGAACGGGCGGAGGACTGTGGTCATCCAGGCATGTCAACCTGGTTTGAGAAGGTCTAACTGTATAGTGAAAGTGTGAGGTGGATAAAAAATGTAGATAAATGGCAAACATATTAAGAGTTGATGTTGTGATGTAATATGATCGTGACATTTTGGTCTTGTTTTCAATATTTTGAGTCCTTCTTGGTGAATACACAAATTCCAGTTGCTCAATGAATAAAGATGAGCTCTGTTTTTAGATACATTAACACAATTGGAATGTATTCCTTAACAAAATGACAGGTTAAAATGTCCATTTTTTTTCAGTAAATGAGTCAAAAGTTTGTGCAAACCTATCCATTCAAGCATCTTTCTTTATCCACTACATTTTAGAATAATGTAGAAGGCATCAAAAGACCAGTCAAGTCAACTCATTTCAAAAACTTTAAACGCTTCTTCAAGTGCAATCGCAAAAACCATCAAACGCTGCGATGAAACCGGCTCTCATGAGGACCCCTTCAGAGAAGAAAGACCAAGCTCTGCTGCAGAGGACAAGTTCATTAGAGTTACAGCCTCTGAAATGGCCAATTAACAGCACCTTAGATTAGAGTCCACATCAGTGCTTCCCAGAGTTCATGCAGCAGACACATCTCAGAATCAAGTGTTGGGAGGAGACTGTGTGAGTCGGGCCTTCATGGTCAAACTGCTGCAAAGAAACTGAAAGAAAACAGGATGAAGAAGAAGTAAGAACTGCTTGAGCCCAGAAACACAACAAATGGACAACAGGGCCAGCGGAAACCTAGGCTTTGGTCTGATGAGTCCAAATGTGAGATTTTGGGTTCCAGTCATCCTTTTTGTGAACGGCATCGAAGATAAACAGATGGTATCTGCATGTGTGGCTCCCACCATGAAGTGTGGATGATGATGATGTGTGTGTGTGTGTTTGTGTGGGATACTATGAGATTTATTCAGAATCCAAAGCAACACTTAACCAGCATGGCTACCGCAACATTGTGCAGCGACACGCCATCCCATCTGTTTTGCACTTGGTGGGACTGTCATTTGTTTTCCAACAGGTTAATTTGCCAAAACACACCTCCAGGCTCTGTAAAGGGCTGTTTGACCAAGACGCAGAGTGATGGAGAGCTGCAGCAGATGACCTGGCCTCCACAATCACCCACATAAACCCAGCTGAGGTGCTTTGGGATGAGTTGGACCGAGGAAAAGTGGCCAACAATTGCTCAGCATGTGTGGGAACTCCTTCAAGACAGATTATTTCTCAAGAGGATTCATAAACTTTTGCTGCTACTTTTTTGTCAACAGAAAATTCACCACCCTGCTGGTCTCTGCTGAACTCCAAAACTTCAGTTGGCTTGCTGTCATTCAGTGGATTTAAAGATTTTTTTTTTTTTTATCATAACCAATCTTTGGCTGCAGCTACATCAAGCTTCATATTTTAGCCATTGAAGTTAATTAGCTCTGTCTGATCATATCTGGTACAGCTGTCCAAGTACATTTGCTTAACACTGTACTTATGTGCACATTTCAGATACTTGTATCATACATTAAACTACCCAACAGCTTGGACAAATGTTCAAATCATTTTTTATGTAAGAATTCCTGAAACATTTTGTGCTTCCAGCTGTTGCAATGTGATAATTGGATGTTTCTTTTTTTTAATTTGGAAATTTGGAATAAAAGTTTGAATTGTTGTTTGGACAAAACATGTTTTGTGAATTTGTCAGTTTGAACACTGCGCCAAGTGCGCCAGATATTTCTCGCTATTTTTTTACACGTTCAAAACCAAACAACTAATAAACTAGTTGAGAAACTAATCAACACAATGATCCATGATGCAGATAATCACTATATGCATCTATTTAATATATAGCATAGTTATTACCAGCTCTTGCCTACACAAACGCAGTCACAGGGCACATCTTTGTTAACTAAGAACTTTTCTTTTTTATATTTAACTTTGCTTTTGGCATCTGAGTACTTCTTCCACTTTGACATTTTAACCAGTGACAGTTGACTATGAATCAGAAAATCTACATATATGTCTTAAAAAAAAAAAAAAAAAAAACAGTAAGGAGAAGTTAAAAGTTCAACATGAAATGTCTTAATCCATCACTTTTCCACTGATGCCTCCGAACAACTGGTATTTTCATTACATATTCTACATATGTGACTATATTCATCTTCACCCATCCTCTGATCTGTGTCATCTCATCAACATCATCTGTAAGTAGCAGGCTACTTTTCTTTTCTTACTGTTTTATGAGTTATTCTGTTTTAATCTTGTTCTGGTTTATGATGCGGAACATAAGAAACCTGGTTATTCATGCCACATGTATGATCTTCATAGTAGCAGGGTTCCTTTCATCTGTGCAGCAGTGTCTTTGATGCCTCCACGTCACAGCCATTTCTGCACTGAGGTGGAAGTGTTGTCACCATCAGCCTTTAATTTATGTCTGTCCCCACCAAGTTTATGATCCAATATTTATTTCAATGCCATATTGGGTCATTTTTTTTCTTTCATTATGCAAATTACAATGCATGTCTTAGGCCTGCATAAAAGTCAGTGAAGCGGCTCAGATATGTTTTGCAGCCAAACAGTTTTGCATTAAGGAAAGATAATGTGCTAACATGATGTGTTTTTATTTCCCCAATGATTTTTGTATAGTGTCCTGTGGTATCTTGGGTCCGCTTGCTGAATCTCCATGCATGACTTGATAGCCATTTTCTGGTTCAAAATACGCTTTGATCGTAAAAGTAAACAGAACCTTTACACAATCACTTCCTTTTTTTCAGTGAGACACCATAAAGGGTTAAAAAGGGTGATTAATGAAGATTTGAGTCCAGGCATCCATGATATCAAGGATTTACGAAGTAGAGGTAGACGTTGCTAGTAAGCTAAAAAGACTCTACTTAAAGATAATCACCATTAAAAAAAAATCCTTGTTAGCTTTTTTTTAGGCTGAAGTATTTCTCAGTAAAAAAAAATAAATAAAAAATAACAGCATAGTAAAGCTGTGTCTCCAGATGCAAAATAAAATAAAAAAATATATACATACTAAATATATACCAGCCCCTGTTTGGAGGCTTAGTGCCTCAGTGCATTGAGGCTAGTTAGCATATTATGATTGGCCACCCTCTGCATAGATGCATCATTTCAATAATGAACACTGAATTAGCAGTGTCTTTCAAAAGGGTTAGAGTGACAGTTAAATACTTTTTGCACAACAGTGGTCAGTCAGTTAAGTACAGCACATGCAAGATCTCAAATCAGCAGAAAAAGTGCCATTGTATGGCAGCCTTGTTGATTTTGGTAGAGAAAAATGTGTCCCGCAACGACACAGAATTTGCATCAAGTAAAGTGGCACAGTGACAACTGAATGACAAGAAAATTGCTCATTTGCACTCAGATTGGTTCAAACAGCAGGAGATGCAGCACCGTGGCATGTTTAAAAAGGTAAGCGCCTCATTCAACACAACAGAGGCCCAGAAACAGAATTATCGGAAGGTCGTTATGTCATGTCTTAACCAAGCATCAACATCTGAGACAGAAAAAACTGCAGTTCCTTAAACGGCCACTTGAGGCTGCATCCAAAAGCAACTCAATCCCCAGAGACCTCCATGAAAATATGACCTACTTTAGAGTAGAAATAAACATGTTTAGAGCCTGCTACAAAAATCAGTGTTGGTATACCTGTACAGGGCTTGGTTTGTTTTATATAAATCGCCTGTTTAGATTGTATTAAGTTCTGAAACTTATATGTAATTAAGGGTGTGGCCACTTTGAGTGACAGGTGAGGACCGTCACAAAGGTGTATGCATGGCCTCATGTTATGTATTTTTGCTCACTTTAAGAGTGAGTAAGAGTCAGGTGCTGCCATGATGGCTGCAGTCAACACATTGAACTTAAAAACCGCTGCTTGGAAAACTGATGGATGCATCACTGATGGGTTGTCCATCATTGTTCATTCATTCATTTTATCCATCCATCCATCATCTATACACCGCTTAATCCTCACTTGGGTCGGGGGATGGGGTGGGGGGTGACTTAGGGTGAAGGCAGGGGACACCCTGGACAGGTCGCCAGTCTATCGCAGGGCTACACTTAGAGACAGACAACCAAGCACACTCACATTCACACCTACGGACAATTTAGAATCACCAATTAACCTTTTTGGATGTGTGGGAGGAAGCCAGAGAACATGGGGAGAACATGCAAACTCCACGCAGAAAGATCCCGTGTGTCCTCACTGGGACGCAAACCGGCGACCTTCTTGCTGGGAGGCAACAGTGCTAACCAGCTGCACCACCTTGCAGCCCCTCATTCATTTCATTCAACCTATATTGAAACTAAGCGTAAGCTGAGATGCGAAGGTCTCATTTACAATGTAGCCGAGTAAGAAAACATCAACCGGAGGCAGATAATAAGAAACGTGGACAACAAATAGCTATGACACTATTAAAATGCAAAGTTAGTAAACTGATTTTAAATAAAAATAAAAAATAAAAAGTTAATTATGACATTTTAGTTTTAAAAACAAGTGAAGCAACTAAAACCAGAACAGCTGAAAATAAAACAAGATGAAATTAAAAACCTGAATTTCCTAAAAAGGTCTCCAGCTTCACATTATTCTGCAGGTCAGTCGAGGTCGCCGTTGCAGTCTGTGCTCTTAAGAAGGGGATAATATCCATAAAGAGAGGATGTCACAGTGGGCCTGCTGCAGAATGGTGAGAACAGGATTTAGACAGACTCAGTGTCTCAATCTCAGCATTAACAAAATGCTTAGTGTAGTCGGTTTAGAAATGGGGCTCACCTGCACCTCTTTCATTGAGATATGCACAAAAACATCTTTTTTTGCAGGAATACAAGTAACTGAAACTATTGAATGTTGTTTTTAAAATTATTTGTGGGCCATTTGCTTACAATATTGTGTGATTAGGTGGTAATTCTGTGATTTTCCTGTCGCAACAAATTCTGGAAAAAAATCAAGTATTAAATATAGATACATAAAATGATGTTAAATACAATCTTCATTTTCCGGTTCTGCTTGCTGTGCCTGTAGAAATACGATTTAGGAGGAACACCCTCAGGAATCCCCCCATGAGCGGATCAATTCTACAACATGTTTCTACCTGAGCTGGTGCTGAATTGTGACCCTTTATTCGGCATGTGTGTGCGGCGATATCTGTGTGTGTGTGTGTGTGTGTGTGTGTGTGTGTAGGTGTGTAGGTTAGCATGGGCCCTGTTATTTGTGAAGTTACAGTTGAATCGTCAGAGCAGATAAAAATTAATGACTTTCCTTGCCGAGCCTGAGCTTTCCACCTCAGCATTACAGCGCGGCATCATGAGCCGCGACAGTTAAACACACACACACACACACACACACACACACACACACACACATGCATAGACAATCTGAATCATCCTCAGACAGATGCAAGTATGTGTGGGAGGACGATGGGAAATGCTCTTAAATCCACAAACACACACCGAGTTCACATTCGCACACGCACACACACACACGTAATCACATATCTCTTGGCAGACTTTGTTTCAATTAACATTTTTATTACACAGAGGCAAGTGAAGGAAGAGAGAGAGGGGGGAAAAAAGGAAAAGAATTGCAAGTCAGAGAAGTCACATCTTGTTGTGTTTGTGCGCGCGCCACACGTCCACGCGCGCACAAACACATGCGCGCAAATAAGCTTTACGTTGACTGGCATAAGAAAAATAAATTTGTCATTATGGATTGAGTTAGAGGGGTTCTGAGGCTCGGCAGAGGGAACAGCAGGAAGAGCAATGCAACGAAGGGAAATGATAAATAAGAGAGAGGAAAGGGAGGAGAAGAAAAAAAAAGATTTAAATTCATTAATTTCCCTTCTTGCTCTTCATATGCAGGAAGCTTCATACAAATTGAGTTTTTCAATCAAGTCTTATTGGCTGAGTGAACTGAGGGGCCACAAATGAAAATGGGTCTTAATTGTACATGCTCTTCTCCTGCTGTGTGAGCTTCCATAAGTGGTGTCATGGCTTCTTCGGAGGCCCATCACCTCTGCTCAACCGGTTCCTGATTCCATTAAGGCCTCTGTGGTCAAGGTCTATGTGGCTATTAACCCCTTACAGCAATGGCAATCGGGGCTGTAATTCCAAATGAGTAGTTATCGAATGCAATCGACAAAAACGCATCAAACTTCAAAGGGGAGAGAAAGAGGTAAAAGGTGGGGGAAAAGGAATTAAAAGAGAGGGTGAAAGAGAAATGAAAGATGTGGAGCAGTGGATAGATGAAGGCAGCCCGCTCAGGCGACTTCAAAAGACCTGACAAGGCCTTGATTACAGCTTCAAATACACTAATATTTTTAACACATCTTCGGTAATTCGCTCTGCGGCTGCTGCTGTAGCTGGTCTGGACTATTTGCATTATGCGGTGCTGATTGTCATCTTGGATGCTGGACCGCGAGCGTGTATTCCCGAGCAGTTTGCACCAATTTTTGTTTCATTTCGGATCTTTCTGTGGGATTTTTCCGGCCCCCCACCGGCTCCTTCACCCTCACAGCCAATAATGAGGCGAGAGGATGAGAAGAGTGAAGCGGAGAGGAACCAACACACTACATAAAATCACCGCATGAAAGCTATTGTAAGAGATCTGTGATTGTTAGCCAGCTCGTAATTCCGTTTTAATTGAGTCATTGAGGAAGCTGATCCCCGCTGTCGAGAAAACAGCGAGATAGAAATACAATAATCTCTTCAATGTCACCCGTTGACACAGCATGACTGTTGAGAAGCAACGAGGACGGGAGGAAAGAGAGGCAGATAAACAGAAAGAAAGTGAGTGTGGAGGTTAAGTAAGATGGAAGGATGGAAGAGACAGAAAGGGAAGAAGGAGACCAGAGAGAGCAGAGAGTTTGGTCTGTCAGAGTTGATTAGCGTCAGCGGCAGACAGAAAGATTGATGGACACTTTAGGGAGGGAGCGGTGTGAGTTGACAGGTGGTGGAAAGGCCTCCGTTAACACAGATGTGTTCACCTTGGAGAAGGAAAAACACACGTGGAGGCGGTCCATGTGTGGATGCATTGTGCTTATGTACTTTATTGTACACCGCGCTTTAAATGTGAGCTCATGATGGAGGGGGTAGGGCTCGACCCCTCCGCATTCCCACATCAATCACAGCCTCATTCCTCCTGGCCGCCCGAGAGCTTAGCCGCAACCTCTGACCCCACCCCTTCATGCGCCACATGGAGGGCCAACGGGAGCAAAGTTGCCCTCCGCATTCAGAGGTCAGATACAACATTTCCCCGAGAAGCAGCCGTCTGAGATGTACTCCTTCCACAGCTTGACACGGCTGAATAATGCAGGGTGCGCTGCCTGCAGAAAAACAGAGGTGAACATCTGCACCTCTTCCCGCGAAATGAAAGAGTAAATTCCAAGAGCATTTGGGACAGTTACGCAACGACGCCGCGCGGATCAGCAACCATATTGTTTGAGGTCAAAGCTCTAATTGCATTTTAGCTTACAATGATGGGACTCAAATTAAGTTTCAATCCGTGTTGCGAGCATCTGCACTCCAAGTGGAGTGTGTCGCTTAAACGCTCCCCCAGACAGCAAGAGTCCATTCATCCCTTCACCGACTGTGACTGTCGCAGATAGCAGCACCTGACTGTCGCCGCAAAAGCCAGTGAACATTGGATTTGGTTGAAAATAACTAAATACATAAATAAATAGAAAAATTCACTTGCATTTTAAGTGTCTACAGTGTAAAGAATTGATCTTTATTAACATTTTTAAAGGGCAAGTTTTTGTGCAGTTTACTGTTATTTTATATCTGTTTTGTTTTGTTTTTAAATCATTTTTTCAAAATTTTTCTATTGAAAAAAATAAAGTCACTGAAAAAAAAAGGGTTATTTTCAATGTTAACTGTAACAAAGAAAAAAAAACTGTAAAGAATGTCTACATCAAAATCTGTATTTTCAACATATGGTAATTTATTTTATTTTATTTTTTTCAAAGTTTAACTATAAGATTAATATTTTAGTTGTTTTTTATTTATTATTATTATTTTATTAATAATATTTTACAGCAGAAAAATAACAATTTTGCAGATCTGCAATTACTGCAAGAACTGAAAAATGACAAGTCATATTTTAACTGATTTTACAGATGTTCCCGCTTTTGTTTAAATTACAGATAATAACGAGTAAAATAACAGAAAAGAAAAAATGTTTTACTGTGAATAAATTTAATTAAAAATAAAATAAATGTAAAAAAAATACATAATGTCCACATCAAAAATCTGTTTTTATACAAATACTAATTTGTTCTTTTGCAATGTTAGGCCATAAAATGACACAGCTAACACAGCTTACTGTATTTAAATCAACCAAAAATCTAATTATGTCACAGATTTTTTTTATTTTTTATTTTATTTTATTTTATTTTTTTTACTGTTTTGATTGTTTTTACATTTTTAAACTTATTGCATTCCCCCCATATTTTTAGGTATTTTTTCGGACGCTCTTGCTGCCAGATTTTTAGTTGTTTTTTGGTTTTTTTGTGAACCAGTGTAGCCTTCCTTTACTGTGCATGATCCAGTCCTGGATGCTATAATAGCTGACAAAATATTACAGCAGGGCGCTCAGTCCAACTGTCCGAGAAGCTTCGCCCTTGTAATGTTAACCCTTTCCACCCTTGAGCAGATTGTATTCATTATTCAGCCCTTTCTCGGCTTTCTCGAAGGCTGCAGATTGTGGCGCATTTAGTAAAGAGGCCACCTTGTACGACCATGCATGAAATTCATTTAGCATTGTTGTGCTTTATGTCTTTTGAATCATATTTGGCTGAGTTACAGATTGCAATGTTCATGTTAAATACCTTCATTGCCATTGACTCATTGTCTTTGCGCCATTATTTACGCTCTTAGAATTATTTTTTTTGTTATTGTTTTTTTTTTTTCATATCCTTCTTTTGATACAGACAAAGAGACCTTCTTTATTTCAAGATTCTTACAAGCGTCTCTTTTCCACAAAGCCCAAGGCTGCTCATGTTGGCCTTGCAGGTGTGAGGCTGTTACTGACTGAATTTGGCAAGGTTTTTTTTTTTAGGTGGAAACTTTAAAAATAATACTCACTTGAAGGCCACCCATACGCTGCAACACTACAATAAATTATGTTTCTTTATAGAACTAATAAGTCGGAGAAGCTCTTTAACCCCATCCCTGCTTCTGGAGGTAAAATTCACCTTCATTTTTTTTTCTCCAGAAAGTGTTTGGCGACACAAAGTCGGAGCGCTCCAATAGCTCAAGTCAGCCTGAAACTCTCCTAAATTTAATGATCAGTTCAAAAGATTGACAAGTATGTTACAATAAATGTTGTTCTTGGACAAAAAAAGGTGAAAGATAGGAGCTTGTGTTTGTGATTTTCTTTTCATCTCTTTCATTTGTGGATGAGATCTAAAGTGGAGGTCCATGTGGAAAATATCTGAAAACCCAATCTAAGTGAGATTAAACCAGCTCACTTTTGAATTCGGAGTCAGGTTTGGCAGAATCCAGCGGCTAGGATGCCACTCTGCTGAAGAACTGCAATGACAAACTATTTTGAATCCCCTATCTTTCCAATTTGCACCAGCGACTGCCTCCTCTTTGAAGCAACAACACCCAAGGGTGATGGGTATTGTTGTATTTAGACCCATGCACCTTGTCAAAATGATGGGCCAAAGATAAAATAAGATAAGACATTGAAATTCTCAGTGTTACAGCAGCAAAGGGGATAGTGCAGACGTATAACATCAATGAACAAATACAAACAAACAAACAAAATACACATAGTACAATTTGCTTTGGATGAGGGACATAACAATATTGCACATATCAATGGTATGACACAGATTCATTCATTAGTAGAAATACTGATGAAGAAGTACTACCATTGCACAGATTGGATCTATATTGGACTGATATGTAGAAAAATAGACAGACATATGGTATGAGCAGACAAACTGAATTTTGTTTTTCAATGTACAGCATGTCCACATGTTTGAATGTGATGATATTGTGTAAACATGGTCAGACGGTCATGGCTCTGTGTTCAGTAAAATTAAGAGGATAATAAAATTAAATATTAAAAAAGAATGGGGAGGGGAAAAAAAAAACACTTTAACAACTTTACTCTACTCCCGTGTGTCCTTCACGGATCGTCAGCTGGTTCGGACGCTTTTTTTTTGCTGACTTTTTGCCTTGGGCATGCAACTTTCATCTCAGTCTTTTATCTTAGTACAAAACATGTAGCCACCAAGTGCATATTTAAGAATCTTTTTTTTTTTTTGTCTTTTTCAGGATTCATGTAAATGAGTCAGCTGGAAACATTCAAAAACCAGCAGGGGACAGGAGTTTTGAATGGTAAATCTCCCACTGTAATCACTGCAAACTACGTATGTGGCCTCCTACAATGCAAAGCTTGACAGACATAACAACGGTAACCAGGGACCTGTCCATTACCCCTCTCTCTCCGCTTCATTTTGATTACGCCCCCCCTGCTGTTTATGATTTTCACATTCCTCTGTCCTCAAAACACTGCCCTCGGAGGAACTTCATCTCAGCGACTCGCTGTTCCTCCGACTACAATCTGTCACCTGCAAGATGAAACCGCTCCTTCTCTTGCGCTTCTCCTCCTTCTGCTTCGGTTTTTCTTCTCCCTGGTCCTTTATTCCACTTCTCACCCCACTGATCTTTTTGCTCTCAACTCTATCGCAGCCTTACATTCACACCCAACGGGGGTTTCTGATATGTCTCTCTTCCTGTGCTGCTTCTTCTTCTTCTTCTACTTCTTTTTTTTCAGCCCTTTTTCTCACTTGTAATGTCCTTGGTTTGATGCCCCACAACTCGAGCTCGAGGAAGTGAAATGAGCGAGTGAGGTGCAGAGAAACAATAACAACAGGATGCATCTGGCAAAAGGAACCCTCTCAGACTTCCATTACCGTAGCCTGGACTCTGTGTGTGTGTGTGTGTGCGAGTGTGTCTGCTTGGAATTATGGTTGCCCTTGAGATAGAAGTCAACCTTTGAAGCTGCAAACTGCCTCCATAAGCACCTCTAAAGTGGCTATAGAAAAAAAAAAAAAAAAAAACTGTTCGGTAAACTATTTCCACAGCACCGACTGCGTGGAAACCAAGATAATATGTTTGTGTGCTTTTTAAGCTCAGATGATATCTGCAGTTTTGGATGCAATCAATGTTAGCCAGTAGTGGTGGATCAATGGAGCGCTGCAATCAATTCTAATCCACTCAAAGAAATAAGATTCTTGTATTCCCCAGATCATGTTTGTTACACTTCGGGATTTTTTTTTTTTTTTTTTTTGGCTGCATTGATGTAAAAGTTTAGATTTAGGGAAGAGTGCTGTAAAATTGCTGAAATGTTCAATAATATAGCGCATTGTGTCGAGTACGATCGCGCGAAGACTATAATTTAAAGCGTATCCACAAAGAGACACAAAGTAGTAAGACGATCAGCAATGCAATCCAAAATCCAACAGCAGCTTGAGTGGATCGATAGTCTCTCTTCCTCTTTTTTTTTTTTTTTCCCCCCTCCATGACAATACCAACCGCTTTGAAGTCAGTGTGAAGGACTAGCTGTTCAGGAGTTTCAAAGCTCGCTGCTGCCTTTCCTCCAGTCGGGGGGCAGAGATCATCTCAGCTCATTTCTTTTGTCATTTCTGCCGGAACTTCTGCAACAGTCTGTAGAATCGTATCTTGGGACCTCGCTGGCCTTACGCAGGCGATATCAACATAGGGAGAAGCACTTCCAAGTGACAGACAAGGCAAAAGGAGAAAGATGAGATTGATCAACCACCTGAAAGTTTCTATAAAGCCTCCCTTTGAACTCTTCTCCTCGCCTCTGGAATACATTGTCCTCCTCGGTTACCTCTTCTTCTTTCCTCTGGCGTCTGGTGTTTGGTCTGTCCTAAAGGTAAGGGTCCCTGAGGTGTCGACCAGCCATTCACCAGCCTCTTCTGTCCTGTTTGGTCGAAGTGAAGGTACAGCAGGTGCCATGCTGTTCCAAGAGTTACATCACTGTAGAAATCTAGAATTAAAAGTAGAGGAAAAAGTCCTTAAACAACCTCCGTTAAGGGTTGATCTGAAGTTGCAGAATGTTGTCTTGGCGGTGAACTCAAGTTTGATAATGCAGGGAGTGCATTTATATATCTTGAAATACATCATAGGAAGTTCTTTGCAAGGCTTTTAGAATGAATTTCTTCATTTGCAAGTGCTGCAGCTCATCTTGCATTTAGACAAATATGGAAAACCCACATTGAAGGAACTACAATATTATTTCTCAAGTCATAAAAGGTTAGAGAAGTTGATTTTTGAGGGAAACATGGATGGTTAATGTCATTTTGTCTCCTTCTCTGCAGTGTAAAACAACTCCAGCAGCTGGTTAAGGCAAAAAGAGCATCACTGATAGTCATTTAAAGGCACCATGTGATTCCAGTAAAAGGTGATGATTGATTTCACAACCGCTGCATCCAAGTAATCAAATATATCACGCTTAAACTGTAATGTTATGAATAATAAAAGTGAATTAGAAAATACAAATGGCATCAGATATTAGGATAATTGCTGGTTTTAAAAACTATTTAGCTGCATCGTTTACTGAAGAATTTCTTGGTGCCAAGTTTTGGAGGCAATTACATGAACTGCAACTGACTATGTGTCAAATAAAGTGCTTGTTGGCTGCACTAACTTCTGAGAGTGGTTTGAAAGTTTTTGCAGTTTTTGCAGTTTTTTTTTTTCTTTCTTGAAATACCAACCTGACAGGCATGGCCACTCCAAACAGCAATTGGCCAAATATGAAAGTCAGCAGAGTTTGAACTCTCTCAAGGTCCTTTTTCTTGTTTCACAAAACTACATTGATCAGCCACAACATTAAACTATTGACAAGTGGAGTGAAATACTTTGATTATCTTGTTACAATAGCACCTGGTAGCAAGCTGGCACAACAGGGTCCTACACAATATTAGGCGGGTGGTTTTAATGTTTTGGCTGACCCTGTGTGTTTTTTTAAATCACTTTTTTGTGTACAGTAGATTGAAAAACAGTTCAAATGCCTTTTAGAAGGGACTATCTGAGAAAATGTTTTTTTTTTGTACCCTTCTTAGTGACTTTCAGGCTTTTCTGCTTGTATTTGAACAGACACAACCATATTTTAAAGATGTTCAGCCGACACTTCACACAACCTCGTTCATTTCAGTTGTACTGAAGCCTTATGCTTTGAAAAAAAGAACTTTAAAAGTTCAGCATTGCATCTATTGGATCTCCTGGGGCTTGAGTTTGATGCCATTTAATTGATAACTTCTTAACATAAACTCGTCACTGAGGGAGAGAGCTAGAAATAGGGTCATTTGAGTGTTTCCGTTGGCTCCATTTACATCTTCAGCGTAAATTTGATTTTTTTTTGCAAAGCAAAATTCAGTTGATCATATCTTTTGAATAAAATCTGACCCAGAAGTGAACCCTGCTTAAAACCAATATGAGCACAGAGGCTTACTTTCTTATCTTGTTGCTATCGTTGAAGTATTACTTCCTGTACCCTGAGAGTCTGAACTTTAAGTGCGCTGAGAACAAAAGTATTTGTTCCTTTTTACTCTTGAGGTTGTATAACTGCTGATACAGTGCGATGCTTCTTCATCCTCTCCGCCTGCCTCTCCCTCACTGTGTATATCTGTCTCTCCCTCATGGTTGGAGTTTGACCTGGGGGTTTTTTCTTTGCAGCGTGCTGAGGTTCTGATTGGAAGCCAGGATAACTCCAGCACTCCCACTGTCATTTCGTGCTGAAATCAGGTGGACTGACACTGAGAGGGTCATCCATGTGTATCTGTAACTGCATATGTGTGTGTGTGTGTGTGTGTGTGTGTGTGTGTGTGTGCGCAGAACGTATCTTTGGAAGTCTCCTTTACGAAGCATTTCATGCGTCTCAAACCTGGATACACTGAGACGTACGTGCTCTATATACAGCAAGACCACAGACGAACACATACATTTAAATTTCAACCTTTTGTTGTCTGCTTGTTTTGGATTTGTGCAGACAGAAGACAACGTGCTTTTTTTCCCCCTCTCAGTTGACAGCCTCAGTCTCTTTCTGATTCAAACATAAAGCACTGTTCAAAGTTTTGATTCATTTTACGAGATACGCTAAATGAAAAATTCCAGTATTTAATTTTTTTTTTACATTGTTGTTTAGAATCTGTGGAGGTTGTCACATTCCAAATGCTATTTGACAGCCTTTCTATTATTTTGAAGCCAAGTAAAGCGTGCCAGAGATGTATCAGTTGAGTTTTCAGACATGGACAGTATGCGTAGAAAATAATAATTAACTGAGCATAGTTGTTGACATCTTCTGAAAGTCAGTCTTTTGGGTCCAGTGGGTTGTGGAGTGGGGCCTTTGTAGATCAAGCTTGTTCTGGTGTATCCCACAGATACGCGATTGGATTGGGATCTGCAAAGTCTGGAGGCTATGTCAACTCCTCGATGTCTTTGCCATGTTCCCTGAGCTGCTCCAGAAGGACAGTTTTTGTAGTGTGGCCGAGCAGATTGTCCTGCTGGTGGCGGCTTTCATCATCCATTGCAATGGAGCAGTGAGCTTCGTCTGCAGAAATGTTGAGGTGGGTGGTACGTGTCAATGTAGCATCCACGTAAATGCACATTTCCAAACAGAACATTGCGCTGTTGGTGATTCAAATGTTGTGGCTGATTAGTGTATGTTCATCTTTTGATGTGTGCTTTTCTCATTTGTCCACATCAGAAGCTTCAAAAAAATCAAAAACAAGTTAAATTATGTTGTTTTGGAAGCCTGTCTTTGAACAAACCTTGTTGCCAACTGCATTTGCACCACAATAAGAGCAAGGAAATATGTGTTTACAGTCAGTTTGATAGAGTTGCATCACCTTTAACGCTATCAAGTGTCTTGCAGTGGTTTTCTTTTTCCCCTATTCTTTTCAGCAGATTGTCACTCTTCATGATTTGTTTACATTCATTCCAAAAATGACAAGTTTGCCGAGAAGTTTATTTATTTTTTAATTTTTTATTACAGGCACAAACAATAAAAGGTGATTTTTAAGAATTGATGTTTCAGAAGTGTTAGCCACTAACAAGAATATTCTAATGCTTATACACAGCTACAGAAATTGTGATTTTCTATAACTTTCCATTTCTGAGTTTCCATTTCTTATTTTTAAATCAGTGAAATGAGCTGCCAGCAGATTTTCTATGATATTCTGAATGTATTTAACATTTCCAGTTATTACACTTTAGGTAAACCATTAAATAGCAGAAAATGTCCGTTTCTTTTTTCCCTATATGAGACTATAGATACACAATTACAATTACATGTTTTTTCTGTTAAGTCACCATTAAAATTCAGATGTCTTTTTTTTTTAACTATTGAAAAGTGTCATTTATAAACTATGGTACAAAGTCTGGGCATTGAGCTGCTAGCACATTTTGTGTTATTTTCTGAATGTGTTTCTCAGCGTGTCAGCCAGGTTTATATAGACAGTACATCAAAGTGTGCATTACATTTGAGTCTGATCTTCTGGCATCAAAGGTAAAGCTCTGACCCAGACTTGTTCAAGGATATATAAAAACATTCTGTTTTGAATAAGAATTTGTACCTGGTATGTTATATATAGAGAGAGAGAAAGTTAAACTGAGTGGTGAGTGTTGCAGGCGTGGCCATATCTCCTGGAAGATTCCCGAGTGTTTATTGTGTTTTCCTTTCCCTGCGTTCCCACTGCCCCTCCGTCTGTTTGTCTGTCTGTCTGTCTGTCTGTTTGTTTGTGAATGTGGGCTGCATTCTCCTGGTTCTGCTCATCCTGAACACCTGTCTGCAATTGTCTCATCACCTGCCTCCCATCATCTCGTCTGTGCACTACCCTGAATCACAAAGCATTCTCCACCAGATTGTTTCAGCGACCGCGGTTGTAAGCCTTCAAGGTCAACTATAAACTTGTTTCTACTGATTGTGCTTCTAGTGTTTCTTGTTGCTATTCTGCTGTCGGTGCTCGTCTCGTCGCGTGCCTGCAAACCGCCTCCTAACCACCACACTATCTCGCCCTGCCTCGTTCTGCACCAACACCAGCTCTACCCTCCGCTGACCTCTATCCCCTCCAATGTCACTGGCTTCCAATTCCCTGACCATCATTCAGGGTGAAAGTTTGAGTTACCAACAACATTCTTTTCATATTGTGCATCTGGGTTCCACCTGTGATTCTGAATTCTTAAAATAGAATCTATGCCTCCTCCTTCACTAAGAAAATCCAGACTCTGTGAATATCTGGATATTTTTTCATTTTGGAGGTTTACCGGCTGGATACGAGATGCCTTTTATCCCTCAAAGGTAATTTTCCGTTTATGTACAATTAGGGCTTCATGTTTCACATTTGTGAAAGCTGCCCATTGGACCTTGATTGCCTTAAAACTTGCTGCTCACAGGTTCACGTCAACCAGAGGAGCTCTCAGCAGAAGAATTTGAAAACACCTTTGTAGCACCAAACTCAGCAAATATTCTGTAAAGCAAAACAACATTGATCGAAAACAGCTTTGTGTGAATGGAGACTTTAAGTGATATTTCCAAAGTTTAAAGTTTTAAGTATTGACAAATAATTGTACATATTTTATAGTACATTGATTTTTACTTTTTTTCTCCTTCTTTTCCTTTCTAGTTTTCACAGTAATATACCAGCTTCACACTGTTTCTATGCGTAACACAATTATATGTTGAATCTTGTAGGATCTTACACCGCCTTGGGAATTATTTGAACCTGGAATTCCCGGTGAGGACACCTGGGATCTTTCTGCGTGGAGTTTGCATGTTCTCCCCGTGCAGCGTGGGTTCTCTCCGGGTTCTCCGGCTTCCTCCCACACAGTCCAGAAACATGTTGAGGTAAATTGGTGATTCTAAATTGTCTCTAGGTGTGAATGTGAGTGTGGTTGGTTGTCTGTCTCTAAATGTGGCCCTGTGATAGACTGGTGACCTGTCCAAGGTGTCCCCTGCCTTCACCCTAAGTCAGCTGGGATGGGCTCCAGCCCCCCGTACCCTAGTGAGGATTAAGCAGGGTATAGATAATGGATGGATGGATAGTATGGTAGCAATGATTTACCTCAGGTTTTAATTATATCCTACTAACCAATAGCTAAAACAACCCATATCTTGACTTAATGGTGCATTGGCTAAGCAGATTTTAGGCGGTCAGCAGCATCCACATCACCCAACGGCAGATAGGGAACTTCTGCTTCACAAACCTCAGCCAAGCAGACTCTGATACGACAAGGTCATCATGTAAGCAGGAGATTACTTCAAAAAAGTGCATTTCAGTCATTATGCACATATAAAATGAACTTTAAACCATCTTTGAAATGTTTAAACAACCTTTTATCTAACTCAACCAACAGGTAGAGACAAAAGGCAGCCATGGTGCCACAAGGTGCTTTAAATATCCCCAGACCATGGGAGAGGTTTAAACAATTCTCTGGGGATGTGTTCAATAGATAAAAGGGAATATTGTATAAGCCTGAACACAAGTGTGCCTGCTGCATCCGGTTTGTGTTTGACCAGTTTTTCATGAAATAGTGGGTTGAGACTTCCCAAAAGAGATACAAGATGAATAACTTTTGATCATCTCAGACAGGGCTTGACTATAAAGCTAATATACTACATTACTAGTACTGCTAAATGGCCATGAGACAGAATAATCACTTGGAAAGCGACAAAGGAAAGTCCTTGTACATTTACTATACCCCTAATTAGATTCAAGGTTCCAAGATTAGGTGCCAATGATTAGAACCTTTTGAGAAGAAGTAACAGGTGGAACTTTATTTAAACCTCTTACGTCTGGGGTTTAGTCTTCCTTCCTTTTTGTTATAGAAGTGTGCAGCATCCTCATGCCAAGATTTAAAGAGCTTTCCAAGTCCTCCAGAAAATAAAGGTTGTGAATGTCTTGAGTCTGGCAAGGGATTTAAAAATCTCCAAATTATCTGAAATAAATCATTCCACTGTCAGGGAAAAACCATCAACAAGAGGAATAGATTTCAAATGACTGCCAATTTGTCCAGGACTGGCCACCCCACTGAATTCAGCCCAAGAGCCGGCTGTTTGCAAAAAAATAATATATCACAGGATCTGCAGGTAACTGTTGATGTCAATGTGCATGCATCAACAGACAGAGAGTTGCACAAATTTGGACTGCATGAGAGACATGTCAGAAAAAAAAAAAAAAAAAAAGGCTTTGATGTGCAAAAAAAGAACATAGTCTACAGTTTGACGTCGAACATACAAGCAAAGAGCTGGCCTTTTGGAATAATGTTCTCTGGACAGACGGATCAAAGATAGAGTTGTTTGGCCACAGTAGCAGTAAACATGTTTGGCGCAGATGAAAGAGCGAAAGCGTTTCAGGAGAAGAACGTCACGCCATCTGTGAAGTGGTGGAAATGTTATGGTTCGGAGTTGCTTTGCCGCAGTTGCAGCCATTGATTCGACCATGAACCCTGCATCATATCAAAGCGTGCTAATCTGACATCATCTGCACAAAAATTGAAGGACCTTTTAACAGCACACAATCCTCCAAGGAATGACTCAGAATGAAGTCCAGATTTGAATCCCACTGAAAACCTAAAAAGGAATTTTGCATGAAATGGTCAAAACTGTTAGCGAGCTGAGGTCAGAGACTGGCTTCTGAGGTCAAGGCTGCACCTGCCTACTTGTACCGCAAAAGAATATTACATCTTTTGAATTTTTTTGTTGAAAAATTTTGATTAAAAAAATCTAGTTTCCCCCATTGTTGCGTCCACCTTTATCTGCTGCCAATGCAACTAAATGGACTGGATGTTTTCTATGTCAAAAAACAACCAACAGTTTCCATGGGACATATTTTTTTCACATGATTGCATTTCTTTTACACAATATATCAAGTGATTGCTTCTTCCTTGGAAAACACGAGACAGGTTTACCTCATGAAGCCTCTAGAAAGTTTGAGAAAAGTTTTTTTTTAAGCCGCTTACAACTGATAGACACGTTGACATCGCTTCATTTTAAGATGATACAAGTCAAAAAGATTTAAAAAACAACTGTCGAAACTAGCATTTAGGCTTTGACATTATCATTCAGGTTTTCACAAAGATGAAATAAAAGATCAGCAAAATAGTTTGGAAGTCAAAGAACTTGAGTTGAATCAGACTAAATGACCTGCTTTCTGAACCTAGCCTCAGTTTTAAAGTTAGTTTAGGGGTTTAGGGGCTTAGGGTTAAGCTGTAAATGTAGAAATAGTCAAATAAGACCAATAGTTAAGAAATATTACTGAGGCATGAAGGTTTCCTCTTTCTTTCTGCTGTCATTGCAAACGCTAACAGCCATTTTCCTCTCTCTTTTGAAAGATCTAAGTGTGGTAGAGTGTAATTTTCCTTTAAGCGTCCATAGATAAAAGTTTGCCTTTTTACTTCGCTGCCAGTCAAACATCCACTCCGCCAACAGTAGTTTTATGATACCACAATAACGATTTCCCATTGTGTTTCCTTGATAGCTTCCATTGTCTACCTTTCCCCTTTTCATCAGAAAGAGGGAAGCGAGCGAGACAAGGAAGGGAAGAAAAAAAAAAAAAAAAAAGGATGGAGGGGCTCATTACAGCTTAGGGGATTGCTGTCTTTCTGTTTGTCTCTCTCCATCCCTTGATTTTTAAATCCCTCATGCTTGCCGCCGCTGATTCCTCCCCTTCTTGTTAGCAGGACAGGCTTTGTATTATAGTGACAAGTCGATGCACGTGTGTGAATGTGTGCACGGCCTTGCAGTGTCTGTCACATGTGTGCAGAGGGGAGCCATCTTCCCAAACCGGCCCTGATAGCTTTCCTCATTCAGAAAGCAATCAGGGACTCTGTGGCTTCCGCTCTGTCTTTCAATCACTCCCTCCATCACTGATGTAATTTGTCATTAGCGGAACGAAGAAACTTTTAATTGAGTCTCAACTGTTTAGGAGCAGATGACAACTCCTTCCTCGTCTCATTTGGCCTGTTTTTTTGTTTGCTTCGCTTTTGTTTCGGTGTAAAGAATAACCTTTTTTTCTTTCTTTCTTTTTTTTTTTTTGCACCATATTTGATTATCTCTTTGTGTGTGTGCATATGTGTGTGATGCCCAAATGAGTGCACACTTGTATTCAGAGTTGAGTGTCTGGGCGAATCTCTGGTTGCTTGTCCTATTTTGACCTCTCCAATTAATTTCACCATTAAAGCCGGATCTCAAGGTGAATTGCGGAGATTCACAGAAAGGTCAGTGCACTGTATTTATGTATATTCAACAAAATTTTAATTAAGCAGCGCTCATTAAAAATTCACATAGTGTGGTGGCTGCTCAGGGGGCTTGAGTGTGGTTGAGAATGGCATTAAACATTTACTGTTGAAAACCATCTGAGCAGAAGTAATTTACTGTCAACCGCAGTGATGAGCAGCAGTCCGAGTTCCTGTTGGGAAAATGTGTGAAAAATGCACTGTTTGCATGGAAACAGCACATATCTATGAAAGAGAATTAACCATTTACCGTGTCATCTCATTATCCTCTTTAATAAATTATTAAGTAAGGGGCTCAAAACAAGAGCTTAAATTAGCTTCCGATGTGATATTTTTTCCTTTGAGTTTCCCTTTTGTTTGCTCTGGAAATAAGTCTTAAAAATGAGCCCGGTGCCGTGATAATTCAAAGAAAGCAGCAGCAGCTGATCACGTTTCTGCTATAAGTACCAGCTCCTTGAGGGTGCTATAGGCAGATGTAATGCATGCAGTCAATACATAATTAAAATCATAATTAACTTTATTGGTTATTCTTGGCTTTCTTGTTTCTTGAAGCATTTGTGCAGTGCAGTCAGTGGTGGAGGATGCATTCAGATGCTTTACATTAGCAAAAGGACTGTGTAAAATTACTCAAATACAAAGTACAAATCCTGTAAGAAAATGTACTTAAGAGGGAAACTTTTTGTGTTGAGGGCAGTCCTGCTTATTTTCCATATGTAGAAAGTAAAATACTTAGAAAATTTAAATGCTGAAAAAGGCAAAGGGTGATTAAAATGCAGATGTGAGGAGTTTAATTCCATCTCGCTAAGCGGTTTCTATGATATCTGTGTATAAACTACTGCTCCCAGGTGACATCTGTGTGACCTCGCTGACATTTTCACACCAAGACTGCCACAGGTGATGATAGCTTAAATCACGAGATCCCTGATGAAAACAGCCAATTGTGCCGCTCAGAACAAATTTCTTCATGTGCATCAAATCCCAGCGGCTCCACCGACGCGACTTAGGCTATGACACCTCGTGCATCAAGCGAGCTTTGATTTTTCTCAGTACCTGTGTAGTTATTGTAACTCTGAGCAAATTCAATCAATTCTCCCTCGTTGCCGCATGAATTGATGGCTCTTTAATATCCGCATTTCCCATTTACCTCAGAGCTTCAAACATGCGAGTGTAAAGGAAAACAGATACACAGGGAAAAACACATAAAGCCATGTACTCACACAAACAGACAGACCACACAAAGTCCCCTGGGATTCCATTAAAAATCACATTTTGCGTTGAATTGTATGCCTGAATGTTAAAGTGGCTCAGCCTAAGAAGTACCTTGAAAATTACAAGCGAGATAGAAGACAGAAGGTAGCTATAGGAGGTAGGAATAGCCGCGCGTGTGTGTGTGATTGTGTGTTTGTGTCTGTGTGTGCGCCCATGCTTCGATAATGGTATTTCTGGATATATCCCAAGTTATTACTGTAAATCAGCCGGGCTTTCAAGACCTTTAACACAAAGTAACAGTCCCTAACAGCAGCCCCAGGCTGCCATATAGAAATTACATGAATATGGATTAGGAAGAAAAATGGGATGGAGAAGAATGAGAGATAGATAGATAGAAAGACTGAGAGAGAGGAAGGCAAGAGAGAGAGACGAAGAAGGCAGAGGATTATTAGGATAGAGAGGGAGATAGTGAGGATGGTGAGAGAAAATGCAGAGGAATGGCGATGGACAGATTGAAGGGTGGAGGGAGGTTAAATAAGAGAGTGCTGTTTGATAGAGGTATAACAGCATGAGGTTGGTAAGAGGGGTGGGTGTAGAATGTGCAGGTGGAAGGGCAAAGCAGGGCCAAGGTCTGCAATGGAAGGAATGGATGTGATGGAGAAATGAAAAAAAAAAAAAGGAAAAAGAAAAAGAAAAGAAGAGCCATTTCAAATCAAGAGTCTTTCACCACAAGTGGACCACTTCCACCCCTGGCCCTTTGGCTGAGGCTCACAACAGTCTGCACTCATATGCAAACCAGGGAAATTTATGGAAATGAATGGTCCAGTGTGGACTTAAAAATAGGATCCACTCTCCAGCTTGCTCATGAATCATGCATCCTTTTTTCAAGTCAGAGACTTTCACTAATGGGTCATTGTGAGAAACAGACCCTCATTTGGCATTGCGCTATATGATTATTTCAAAAGCATATGGTGATCCTAACACACTGGAAAACGGAAATCAAGGCCAAACCTCTACAAGAGGCTTGTGAGTTTTAAAAGAATTAAAACTTAATAAGACTACGGCTGCTTCTTTAGTCGTAGTCGCCACTGGAAAGGTGGCTCTGGGGGATGTGAATGTCAGTCAGCTGGTCCACCGCTGGGATCCAAACTAAAATATTTTAACAACTATTCAAGGGATTATCCTGGAAATTTTCTTAATGGTCCCCAGAAGACCCTATTCAGCTTACACCACCATCAGGCCGAATTTCAGTGTGGCAAAACTGGCAAAACTACACATGCTCTTGGAGGCATTTTGCATTTAGTTGTGAGTTAATAGTCCAGAGAGACAAAAAACAGAAGGTTGTGATGTGCAACAAAGGTCACCTGAACGGTGGACTTTGCAGTTTGCACCCAAAAACCGATTACTACCTGTTTCCCTTTGCTTCATCTTTGCTATTTAGCAAACGTTGGCATACAAATGTCCCGAACTAAGATGCTGAACTTGCTATGCTAAATATCAACATGTTAGCCATGTCATAGTGAGCAAAAGTCAAAATGCTAACAGAGCTGCTAATTTGGCTGTAGTCTGCCATCTGACTTTGGCTCATTTGTTAATAAATGTGGATGCAAGACGTTCATTTGTGAGGCCAAACTTAAAGAAAATACTGCTTTTCTTTCTTTTTTTCCCCACCAAATGCTTGATCGTAGCATCTCCAGCTAGCACGTGTTGCCATATAAGGATGAGTTTTGGCTTTGTTCAACCTGTGATGTGCTCACTAGAAACACAAACTGTCTTTTTTACTTTGGTTTTTGAGTATAAAATTCAAAAGCTGATGTACAACATGTCATTTTGTGACTTTTATAGGTGTGGGTGATGGGAATATTTGAAAACTTTATTCCAGGTTTCCCTCCGTATCCAGTCTTAATGCTAAGCTAGCCTCAAACTCATCCAAAAACAACACTGTATTTAAAACATATGAGACTGATATTGCTTTTCTAGACCCTTTCTGAATAAGTAAATTCCATAAATATTTGGTATTCAGTTAAATCACAGTGTACCAAATTCTACAAAAAAATATGTGTAGGCGCATTCCTCCATGTGCATGTTTCATGTTTAATCAGGTATTAAAGTATCAGAGGTAGAGAGGGACTACCCAACAGGCCTTGCGACATTTCATCCCTGATCACATAGAAAAGAGATTTTCAATTATCCCTTTTCAGTACCAAACGTTCTTTTAACACCAATATGCACACGTTGATCCGCGCACACACACACTCACATCACGCACACGGTGCCGCACACTTTGGCCAGATTTGCTCACTCCTTTAACCTGCACATCAGAAAACTTCATTTTGAGCTTAGAAGTTGGGAGTTCAAAGAGATTGAAATCCACATATGCAGTCACACAGCCAAACACATACGCTCACCCTGCAGATGTATTCCCACTATTACTGTGCGAGGAACACTATTAAGGAAGTGCTGCGGTTGCATCTGTTCTGAGTGTGTACAGCCCTGAGCGAGTCATCTATTTCAGCAACCTTCCCCTCTCCTCTAGTCAACGCAAGAGAACACTCAGCGTCTCTGAACACAACTCTCCAGGCTTGAAGAGGGACAGACCCCGTAGTTCAGCATGTCTCGGCGTCGATTTCTCTTTCTCATTATCTGCATTCCACACTTTCTTACACTCGTTCTCGAAAAATCTGCCTGTTTTTTCCCTCTGGGTTTTTTTTTTTTTTTTTTAATCTCAATATTGTATCAGCGTGAACGTTGCGTGTGCTTGTTCTTGTTCACAAGACAGAAGGCGAAGGGGGGGAAAAGAGCAAGACGCTGACTGTGTGTCTGCACCCAACAGCACAAGTGACATGCTGCAGACGGTAACAACGTGGACAGAAGAAAAGGTGTCATTTTACACAGGAGATGTGGTAATGATCAGAAAAAGTGAATCTTGACATACTAACATGTGCTACTCATGTATGTGGATGGAACTGTGTTTGTGTGTGTGTGTGTACATCCCCTGCTGTTAGGACCCACAGAGTAGAAAAAAACAGAAAGAAAATCATCCTCACATTGTTATCCTGTGACATTGGAAAACTGTCAGGGATACAGTAGATCCTCTGCATCTCTGGAGTTTCTCGAAACAATGCAGACGTGACACACGAACAGTCACAAACACATGATACTTGCACGTGTTCTTCTGTCTGCATCAATGAGGAGTGATTCCTTATGTATGCACAGTCATGTATGCACATGGCCGTGGACAGTATGCACAGTGTGTGTGTGTGTTAGTGTGTGTGTGTGTGTGATCGTATGGCAGCGCAGTGGGTTTTTTCTGCAGTGCTATAGTGCCATCTACAGTCGACTCTCGCTCGGGAGGAGATTCAGCTCAAAGCCGGTGGCCATATGCGAGCAGTGGCCTTCCGTTCACTCTCACCATGGGATCGGAGAGTGTTTCCTCTGAGCGAGTGTGTGCATGTGCATGTGTGTGTTTCAGAGTGTGTGTGCAAGTGCTGCAGGGAGCACAACGGACACACCATAAAGGTGAGAGGATGCAGGGGGAGAAAATAGCCTTGTATTTGTGCTGGCGTGTGTGTGTTCGTGTGGCTTTTCACTTCTCTGGCTGACAACTAAAATACCATACTGCTCCAGTCTCACAGACATGGCCTTTTCTTTTCCCCCTCCGAGCCTTTTCTCCCCCACCCCCATCCCTCTTTCTCCTCCCCCTCTCCTGTACTTTCACTTCCAAACTCGCCGTCGTTCCAGAAGTTTTTTTTTGCTCTCCTCTCATACTTTAACATCATTCTCGGCGTCTCCACTTAAGAATGACACTCCTCCTCCTCCTCCTCTCTCTCTCTTTGAGAATCGTGCTCTCACTTTGCTCCAGCTCTTATCTTATCTATACAGTGCGCTTGAATTATAAGATGCAGTTTCCTCCCAGACTCACCAACAGAAATGCAGCTCCACCGTGGCGAAACTTTGAATACTTTTTTTTTTTTATACCAATCATTTGAATTCCACTCACCGCAGTCCTGTCAGTGCTTTTCCGGCCCTGACATTGTGCGCCCCGTCTATTGACGATGTGACTCAAATTTTAGGAATGAAATGCGAAAAGGTGATTGATGACAGTGACAACAAGATATATGAATAAGAATAGCATTTGGATTACGGTGTTTGAGCAGAATTGCTTACGCATCCTTGCGAGCTCCTTCTGTCTTTCAATCTCCCTTTATCTCCTCTATCTGTTTATTCATTCTCTCCCACAGAGACGCCGCTCTCCTCATCTTCCGCTTCCCATCTTCCTCTCTCTTCCCGCAGTCCCTCCGCTGGGGTTAATGAATGACTTGGCAGGAGGCTGTATCTGTGGCGGTCGGGGAGCCAGTAGGGCTTGGAGAGGTGAGGAGACACTCTTCCTGTCACCTCCCAGCTACTATTCTCACTCACCAGGCTACACTGCCAGGAACAGGATGGCACCGGCTTATTGGATTATCTGTTAGAATGACTTCCTGGTCCTGGGTAGGGTTTGTGCACGGCTTTAAAGCAACCTGGATCTTCAACCACATTTATTTGTCACACGGAAAGCACAGCCGTGCAAGTAGGAGAAAAGGCATACGGCCACGTTCTAATGGAGGCGTTGGATGACACTGCAGGCTGGTTGAAGTCACACAGCTGTCGACGGTTATGTTTGTTGGTCCACTCTCATCCACTTTGGTTAAACTCTAGAGTGAAATATCAACAAATGTATATCTGTTTATTGGCTGGATTGCAGTGGATTTTTGCTGCATTCAGGCTCCCCAGATGATAAACCCAAATGACTTTGGGTCACGTTTCACCATCAGGTTTAAAATGTCACATCTAGGGAAATATTTCAACGTACTAATTGAAATATATATATATTTAGAGGCTTTGTTATTAATTAATCATGATTAATCACATTTTTTTTTTTTACCAAATAGCAATATTTGACGCAATAAATTTTGGTTTCACAACTGAATCAATGAATAGACATATATGTGAACTTAACCAACAACAATATTTATTTTTTATCTATATTTATCTGTGCATCTGTCTCCTACACTCACAGATTAGGGCAAACTCAAAGTGCAATTATAGCTATTATATATTCAACATTTCAAGACTTTTGTCTTAAAACTCTTTCTTGCACAATTTGCACAAGTCTTATCTAAGCTGCCATCAGGACATTTAAAAACCAGAAACAAAAAAAAAACTTGACAACAAGTCAAGCAGGGAATTCTCATAGTGCCTCCTGTGCAGGCCTCCAGACTGCGACCCAATTGCTGACATTTACGACTTTTTTTTGAGAGTGTGCAAGTTAAAAGTGGTCGCCTTGGTGTGACCACTTTACATCATCGTAATCAAGTACAACAATAAACATACAACATTTTGCAGGACAGCATCTTGTTAGTGTAACTCTTTAACCACAAAAGCCCAAACTAAATCCTAGTGCACGGATGGTAGACATACAAGCCTTCCATAAGCTTTCCAGTCTTGTAAAGAAAGCAATGTTTTCTATAAAGAGTGTGTGTTATTACACACTACTTCTTGAGAAAATGTGATGTTTTTTGAATCCTTGATTGGTAGACGGGATTTTTTGAAGCCAGGGGTGACACTGTTAGCCAATCCAAGTCACATTTATGATCCCTCTAATGAAAAACTGCAATAACATCAATCTTCCTCTGATTTTTTACTCATCAACATCATCATCAGGTCAGAATATCACTTTGTTAAGGACTCTTTACAGCTAATTTGCTTCTCAGCACGACTTTAGCAAGCCTAACATGATACATGAGCCTCTACATGCTGGAGTATACTAACTTGGTTTTCTCCTCACACAGCTGCTGCTGCTGCCGCCACTGTGGCCTCTTGGTTTTCTTACAAGATTTGAAGTGACAGTATCAGGAAGAAAAAAGGTACGTTGCTGCGGTTAATCCAGTAATAATATATGCAGCCTGTAAAGCCACACAAACAAGTCTTTCAAAAACTTTTAGCACTGTAGATTCAGAGTAGAAATATCACAGAACGCACACTGATTTATTTACTAAGCAGTTAGGATATTTCTCTCTTTCTTTTTTATCCGCCAACATACATATTACTCACTTTTGCACCGACAATAAGCCGACATAAGATGTGCAGACAGCCCTCTTTTCTACTTGATGAAGTCTTTGAAAAGAGAAGCTTCTCCAGTCTTTTGTGAATCCCCTAATGGTAGCTCATATGTTTACAGTGCTGATGGGCACAGATTTGAAAGCTATCATAATCCTTTTGAAAAAAGTAGCAGATCACTGACTTTATAAACTGCTTCTCTCATCTGCCTGCAAGGTGCTTATGGGAGGTGTGTTTGTGTGTTTGCACGAGGAGGGTCTCAGACATGGGCTTCAGAAAAAAAAAAAAAAAAGCACCACGTCGAGCTCCAAGCAGCCATGGAAAAAGACTCGGGGCAAAGTCACAAACAGACAAATGAGCTGATTTGTTGACTGATTGAGCACGGCTTGTCGATTAAATCCCTTTCAATGTTTTGCTGCGTGGAGAAAGAAAGAAAGAAAGAAGGAAAGAAAGAGGAGTCACGGAAAAAATGGCCTGAAAGAGCAAACTGGGAGACAGAAGGAGGCCGCCTATGAGACAAAAGCTTTTTGAAACATCACAAAGGCCTAGATGTTAGTTGTCATTTGACTTGCGGGAATTTAAGAAATGACAACCCCCCCAAGTTGAAAGAAAAACATAAGAGGAGGGGAGCGGTACTGTTTGGGTGCAAAAAAAAGTGGAGAGAGTCAAGCTGAGAAGGACGAACCTCACATGTGCGCTCGTCTGTGTTTATGTGCATCTTTAGCAACTCCAGCGCGACGTGCGTGTCTCCGCCTATGTCACCCAGTACAACAGTTGTCATGGGAACATGGCTGTCAGAGGAACAGGCATATTTCCATCAAACTCTCTTTGTTCTTCTTGTTAATGTAATACAACACCACCGCCACCCCCCACACAAACTCATGAAGACAAGTTTACTTTTTTTTTCTATTTTGATATTTTTTTTCCCCCCCGTCTCTTGCTTCACCACCTCTCAGCTCTTCGTTTAACATATGTTGCTTGTAGTTTTGAAGCGCCTTCTCCTCAAGACACTTGTAACACACTATTTCTTTATAAACAGCAGCATGACATTTTTTTCTGTATGTTTGCACACAGAGAATGCGTTTTCACTCCAAGTTATGCTCTCAAAGTGCACAACAACTGATGACATTATCACCACAATGCAACCACTCCAGCACCAGTAAGAATATGCGTGTGACTTTATTTGTGTGTGTATTCGGGGTATTCTTCAGTTTTGCCGCTTTTATGTTATGTTAGGTATGTTAGATAGGTATGTAGATTGTTCTCTTTCCAGATTGCAATCTTTGCAGAACACTTTTATCATAATATACTCGTGCAAGAAACACTATTGATAGCGACGTTACAACTATGACATTTCTCGACTTCTATTCCTGCTTTTGTCGCTGCCTAGTCCTGCATTGAATATATGGTTCTTTAGATGCCAAGTGCTCTTCTTCTTTACCAGCTAATGCTCATTTCATCTGAGCTTGCAGCTGAAAACAAGACCGGGAGGAACTGAATGTGCTGTAAGAGTAAAGCTGTTGTGGACGAGAAAACCAAAACGCACAGCTGAAAGATGCTAAAATGTTGTCTAGATATGAGGAGAATTGCAAAACGAAGTGATAATTCTTTGTGAGTTTATCACATTTCATGTATTTATTTGGCCAGTGATCAATGTAAAATTGCTAATCAGTGCAGCTAATTCCTCTACTGTTAGACTTTATGGGCGACACAGTGGTACAAAGGTACCAGCACTGTCACCTGGAAAGGAGTTGTACTTTGAATTTCACTTGTTTTTAGTTCACCTAATACTATAATAACTCCATGCTGTAATTCAATCATTGTTCTGCACAAAAATCTAATAGAAGACAGTCATTCTGCCTCTAGTATTGGGTTATTTCTGAGGTAGTCTTATCCAAATAAAGGCTGACAATTTCTTATGTAGACCAGACTTTGAAACATTCTGTGATAAACTTTTAGTTTGTAGTCGATAGTATATCACAAATAAGTGTTTTCAGATCAAGTCCAGTGTGTTTGACTTTAAAAACTGGCATTAAATGTGGAAACAACTCTGAAAACAGTCGTATTTTGAATCACTTCCTTCTCTTATAGATGCATTAAACAATATTTTTCATTACCAGCAGCTCAGATGATTATATATACTGTTTGCAGTATTGAGAACTTACAGGGGGCTCCCCAACACCTCATGTCATTTTAGCATCTTTCGGTTTTCTGTTTTGGTTTTACAACTCTATACAGTAATATTACCATGTAGCTTATTGTGCTGAACCCAGGTGTCCAAAAACAGACGGCAATCGTGGTTTTATGTATTCTCCAGCGCTGACACAGCACTGTGTTGAATGGTCTGACTGCACCTCGTTATCATTCTGCCTCAGGGGGAATAAATGCTCTGTTGTGTTTGTATTTCTTTAAATTAATCTCCATTGTCTTGGGTTGGGCTGAGTACAGGATGCACTTCAGTCAAAATAGAGACGGGGGAAATGTTTTGGTGGAACATTTGCATGCAGAGAGGAGAGAAGTGCTAATAAAGTGAATAATTAATTGCAAAAAAAAAAAAGAACTAGAAGGGCTGCTTTACTGCACGATCCAAACCTTTGGCAAAAAATTTTCCCTGTGCATGTTGCTGCCCAGAGGTTGGTGAAGAAGATTTTGAGAACGATAACATGTAGATAACGGAAGCGGAGGAGAAATCCAGTCGACATCCAGGGACTATTCTTCTATAAACACAAAGATTAAATGACCTTCCAAATGTGCTGGTCCTTCCATCCAATCATGTTCATCTTCAGCATAGGTATAACTATATGAATTCACAGAATTGACCTCAACAAAAGAGAAAAAAAAGTACTTTTGTATTCATTATCTTGATTATATGGATACGTACTATATGGACGCACAGACTCAGACTGCAGAGTTCTTTCTACTTTGCTTGCATGTTGAGAAAACGTGATGAATTCATTTCATTATAGAACATTTACATCTGGAAGTATTCAATTATACTTACAATTTACTTTTTTAATTTATATCAGGGTGTTGAGCGCCATCGGTTGTGACAAATTGGAACTTGACGTGCAAGGGCGTTTGTGTTTCAGTCTCACGCTTTCACTGTTTCCCTCCATCAACGGGCCTTAATGACTCTGTTGGTATGCGATAAGTCAACAGTTTCACAATCTGATAATCTGTGATGAATAGCGTGCTTGTTGTTTGAAAAACACCGGCAAACGCTACGTACGGGTGTCTGATAGTGTTGTAATTCAGCGAGCATCTTCTCCATTACGGGCGGAGCGCATTACTTGTGATGTGATTTATATATTTGTCGCCCACCACTGCGATCAAGGCAATGCAAATAAATTGGAAGGATTTAGGGGGAGCTAGGGTTTTTTTTTGTTTGTTTGTTTGGGCTTTCATCAAATTCCCACCTGCCATCCTCACAGGAAACAAACTCCGGATAATTTTCTCGGTGTGATCAGAATCGCCATCAGTGACACGTATGAAGATCAGAGTGTTTATGCGAAAGCTAGCAAGCTCTTATTGTTCCCACTGTGCAGGGTCTGCTATTAATTGTCTCATACAGATGCTGGCGCGCCGCTGTGCCTTGTTTTCTTTCTGTCCATTAGGCTACACAATGACTGCCATGGATGATAGCAAATTTATAATACTTTAAATACAGGGGAAAATATTATTTGCAGGTTTTTGAAGTAACACATGCTGCAGCCTATCAATTTGCATACTTCACCTCCCGTACTTTAGCATGAAAATCAGACTCTTGATATCCTTTGAAAATCGCTATTGTTGTTTGTGTTTTGTGAGACGGAGTGGGTTTTGTTATCACGACTACACATTTGAGGAAAGCTCATTCACCAGCCTTCTAAGTAGCTAACAGCAACTTAGATTAGAACAAGTAGCGTGGGGTTTGTTTGTCTTGGGGGTTGTTATTACAATTTTTTGTTTATCTATTTGTTTTCTTTATTCTATGAAGGGGTTTTTCACCACATGGAAGCTGCTTAGAATATCAATAGCGGGCCAGATGCGTCTGGCACATTCAGTATTCTTCTCAGGTGCCGGTGAAGCAACCACAGCATTTCTTTCTCTTTTCTGCCTTTTCATTCTCCTCTCCTCATCTTCCAATATGGTGATTTTTTAATCACCTAATATCATGGCACAATGAACAGATTGCCATGAGTCGCAAGTGGAGGCCGCGCGAGACAAAACAAGGAGAGGGAGTAGGCAGCTCTGCCACTAATTTGAAAAAGTGAATCTGATCAGCGTGCGGGGGAGTGTGGGTTAGGATGTCCATTCTTCAACGTCTGTGCGGCTGTAAGCACGGTTGCATTCTTGTATGTATGCACAAGCATCTGTTTCCCAGAATAAGGGGCGGCAAACAAAGCCATAAATGTGGGCTGGAGAGGAAATGAAAATTACAAAAACCCTCATTCTTTATCTATCAGGCATGATCAAACTCTGTTCTACCTCTGGAATATGATCAAGACTTTAGGGACAGAGCAGAATATATTTAAATAGAAGCTAAAATAGGTAAGATTGCAATAGATTACATGATTTTTTTTTTTCTTTTCTTCTTCTTCGTCTGAATGTAATGTCCTCGCTGCTTCTCCTCAAGTACAAAAAGTTCTGGATAGTTTTTGGTCCTCCAGTTGCAAACTTTGAGATTTTGCCTAAAGCAGAAAAAAATCAAGAAACTGTTTCATATTACGGCGTTGATACGACTAAATCAGGACATCAGCTCTGTGAGGCTCAGCTGTAGTTGAAGTAAAGTAATGATAGTGTATTAATATGCCCTCACTGACAATATGTACATACTGATGATTATTTAAAGCATTCAAAAACGTCTGATCTGCCAGGAAGGCCTTGACAAAAAGTCAAGGGATCACCAAAGTTAGTCACATTCATCCTCTGGAAACTATGAATGCCTGTATTAAACTTTAGTCACAGAGTAGATGTTGAAATAAGTTCATATAGAGTTGAAACTTTGACTAATTAGTTGTCAAAATGCTAGTAAAAGAAACAAAATATCTCAACCTCATGGTGACACAAGAAGAAAAGTCAGCAGGGTTGATCCTCTGGGAACCATGAATGAATGTCTGCATTAATCTTTGGTCTTAAAGTAGATGTTAAGATGAGCTCAGAAATAAAGTAAAAACTGTTAAAATACTAAATAAAAATAATAAATAAAAAAACAAACACGCACCTATATCAATCTCATAGTGACACTAGAGGAAAAGTCAAAAGGATTAATCCGCTGTGAACCACGAATGTCTGCTTGAGACTTTGGCCACAGAGGAAATGTTGACATGAGCTCGTAAATAAAATGAAAAAGATCAATTTGTTGTCAGCAAAACACTAATTATATCAACCTGATGGTGTCATTTGGGGAAAAGTCAGGGTGATTCATCCTCTGAGAACTGTGAATGTCTGTTTATACCTTCATCCACAGAGTAAATGTTGACATGAGCTCATAAAAAAGTCAAAACTTTGATCAATTTGCTGTCAAAATGTTAAAAAAAACAAACCCAAACCATACCAACATGATGGCCAATACAGATGAAAAGTCAATAGGATTCATCCTCTGGGAACCCTGAATGTCTGTTTCAACGCAATCCATCCAGTATTGATTTTGAACCGCAATGAAGCAACACTATCATTGCTACAAATTGTGCATAGCAGTGCTTTAGCTTCCAAATGTTCTGAGAACAGGGAACTGGCCCCAGGTGCACAGACTCACTGGAGCAGATTAAGCCCTTTCCAGTGGTTTATTATTATTTATCATATAGCAGATACAGCAGACAATGAAGCAAGTGTTGTTGCCAAACGAGGTAGGCTGAGTAATGCACTCAACAGTTGGCAGCTAACAAGCAGATATTCATACGATTTACCGCTGCAAATATAAGCTCTGAGCTACCGAGGGGATGGGAAACATGGGTTTGCATCAAGACTGGGCTGCAGCTCAGTGCACAGAAAGGAAAATGTTGTGGAGAATGTGACTGACTAACAGTTTTCTTTCTTGTGTTAACTAGCGGTTACTTCTGACTACAATGGTAGGCCCAGTCACAAGAGTTAAACACACCTGTGATTAAAATAAACTGATCCTTTGTGGACAACTTTGTACAAGATCACCATTGAAAAGTGTTGCTTTGTGGTGAGCACCTATTGTTTAACCCTCCGAACCCCAAGAATTTTATTTATTTAATCTATTTCCTCTTTTACTTATTTATTCTTTTACATTTTTACTCACGGCACAACCATGATTTGAAGTCGAGAGAACTCAAAAATGTCTTCTGTGCAGTATGATACAGTTGTAAAGCCATGAATCAGGAAAAAAAAAAAAATCTAAATTAAACTTTTGCAAAATTAAAAATAATTAAATAATGAATCAGCATTCACAACATCTTTCCAAGTACACACAGGTGTTGCTTGGAATATTTATGACTCTCCCTATTATACATATTTTACTACTTAGATTTTAATTTTATTTATTTATTTATTTATTTTTTAAAATAAATTTTGACTTGTCTCCACTCTGCTCTGTGTAAACACAACCTGGAGCAGAATTTTTGCCATGTGACTGTAGGTCAAAGGTGAGTGACCTGAATTTTATTCTATTTTTTTTAGACTATTTTTGGAAATTGATTTTTTATTTTTTTTCATGTAGAAAAAGTGGTTTGGATGTGATATCATGATTTTAAGCTTGGATTTGGTCACCAAATGGTGCACTACGTTAACAAATCTTTCCCTTTTTACAATTCCTGGCTCTGATAAATGCTGTGATTCTGGCAATTTTCTCAAATATAAAGTGTTTTGAAACCGCTGGCAGGTTTTAATTATTCAGTGTTTGCTTGAGCAAAAAGAGGTTCCGTGTCTTTTTTTCAACAATTACCACCAGTACAAAATAAATTCCTTAAAAGGCAAAACAATCTTCCCTTTTCACATGCAAACTCCCTCGTACCCTGGGATTCATTGATAATAGAAGCTGACGGACCCTGTCACACTTTGCCAGGCAACTTCTTTGAGTTTCCCATATGGTCACCCGACCTCCCCTGTTGCCTCCTCTTGCTTTTTTCCATTTATTAATCAGGTCCCAGTAGAAACACTATAAACACCCAGTTGTGCAGGATTGTCATTTTGTGGTCTGGCTCTCTCCTGTTCCAACACTTAAACCGACTCATCCTGAGCCATCTGACTTTTTGGCGCCAAAACCACTGTGTTTTCAGAGAGAGGTATTTTATCACCTTTCACTGGCAGCCTCACGAGCCAGCTTTTACCGAACAATGGCCGTGACAGCGGGAGATATTCACTGACTGTGTTTGGTTTCTTTGTGCCGGCAGCATTAACAAGAGACTAAAAGGACACTTTGAGTGCTCACCTGGGAATGGTCATTTGCTGCTTGAATGTGTCATAACAGTTTAGATGCTTTAAGACTCTCATTAGAGAGTTTTTTTTTTGTTTCCCCGTCTCCTTGTAATAGCAAAGCGTTGCGGCTATAGGCGTATTGTTTGTAAAGCGTACCACTCGCCTCTCATGCTGTGTTTGAACTTCACTTCACAGTCCAACCTCAGAGGTCCAAAGTGATCACACCCTTCATTAGGGAGATTCCAGTGTTCTATTTCGTTTTAATAATATTGTTTATGTCTGTCTATGTTTGTCACCAACCTGTGGAGAGATGCTCTGCTGGAACTTTTGTTGCTCTAAGTTCCACTTTGTGTGTGTTCTATTGAATTCTAGTCAGGGGGCATACCGGACCAGGCTAGAGTTTTCACTTTTAATTTTTATTTTTTATTATCATCAAATGTGCTTTTGTGACTGTTTCAATGTGCCATGCTGGAGAATTCCTTTGTAGTTCCATCTATTATTCTCATTTCCCCTACAACCTTCTATGCAACTCCCATATCAGCACACTCCCACCTCCGTGTTTCAGTCTTGGCACCGTGCAGTGATAGTTCTGGCTGGGTCCACACCAAACATGCTGGAACACATCTGATCCAAACAGCTTTATCTTTGGTTTCATTTGACCAAAAATCGTGCTGCCAATATTCATCAAGCTTCTTTACATGTTGTCTGGCAAAATCTTTGTGCAGTGCCCTCTGCGCTGTCTGTAAAATCAATGAAACCCAAATTTACAGACATCATCGTTGTGCCAAATCAGAAGAACTTATTTATTTTGTTGGTTTTTTTTAAAAGAGAGTGTTTGCAACTTTCTTTTTATCATTATTATTATTGGTCCATCCTATACGTCCAAACCACTGTGGCAGCTGTGCTTTGGTTTATATTCAGAAGGCTACAGATGCCACAGATGCTCTCCATCCTAATTAAGTCTCACAGCGAACGCTCTTACTTGTTAAGACGATTTCTTACCAAGTGAGGCCATGTTGCATTGGATAAAACCAGGAAAAAAAATAACTTAGAAAGCTGTGGTGTTCACAGAATATTTTAAAAACCTTAATTTGTGTTTTGTGTTCTCACATTTTTTGCATTAAAGTTTTACTTTTTTAGTTATACTTCCAACCATTTCACCTAAGAAACTGTTAGATCGTGCAATACTGAGTTCTATTACATTGAAATCTCAGTGGCATTGCACAAAGGTTCACTCAGTGTTGCTGGTGCTGTGCAGTGATCAGAATATTCCAGGACAGTAAAAAAAAAAAAAAAGTGATGGCCGTATGAGAACTGGAGCTCTTGTAGAGTAAGAGCTTGCGTCCTTTGTCACTTTGTGTTGCTGTAGATTGTTACTCAAGACATCTTGCATGTGGACAAACATGTGTGCAGGTTTGGGTTTCAGAAAAAGGCTTTAAAATACAAAAAATAAGCAGGTAGACACGCAGTTTTTACACACCGTATTTGCAAAGTGAAACCACGACGGGGCTTAACTATTTGAGACATAGCCGTACTGTGTAACCGACAGCTTGTTAAACGTCTTAACCCAGAGCTCCTGAGGCGATTATCACACTGACTTTTGAGAAACAAAATCCAAAAAAAGCCTGAGCGATCTATTTACAGTATATCAGAGGCAAATAATCTGACTGATTGCCTTCCTGGCAAGCGAGTAAATGAATTGTCGTGCAGCGCGATGCAGTTTGACATAGAGCGGTACAGTTTGAAAGTATTGACTCAAGCTGAGGAGTTAAGGTGCTTTTCTATAACTGAAATACAGCACGTAGAAAGCCAAAGAAACCCGCATTTATCATTTGGCTGTCGAGAGAACTTTTTAGGACTCTTGGTTCTTCCATATTTATGCCTTTTTGATCTCATGTAATATCACGCAGCAAATCAAAAACGAATAGCAGTACGGGTGTGTGTGAAAAGAGAGAGAGAGGTGATGATGGGGTCACGTTAAGGTTGAATTGAAAGGGAAAAATTACTTTATTATCATGATTTTTCATTTTCTCCATATACCTGGACTACAAAAAAGAAAAAGAAAAAAATCTGCTGTTGTACCGAATATATCCCATTTCCGCGAGATCACAATCAGTTCCCAAGATAAGAAACTTTAACTGATAATAGGCTATTATAAAAGCAATATGTTCCATAGCTAGTGTTTCTCTCTGCAGAGTCGAGTTGATCTCACAGATACGGTTCCAATCTGCATCATGTGGCACTGTGTCAGATCGCTGCAACACCGGGATCAAGGTCCTCCAACCCCGTTCCACACCGCTGCACATGCACAACACACATACTTTACAAATGACATTAATATTTAAACATTTTACAGAAGCACACATTTGGTAAAAACACCGCCATAAGCCTCTTCACTGCAAAGAACGAAACATATAAGTGTATAAGCCGCTTTATAACAAGATTACGAGAGATTCTGAGGCTGGATTTTGGCTCAGCGGTACAGCAGCAACACTCTCAATTATAATGACGACACGCTGAGGTTTGAGTTTACCATCGAACATTTGCTAAAATTTGTAAAACTACAGCTGAGCTTGTTTGGGAAAGTTGATGCTACACGAAACTATCGGACAAGGCTGAGTCAGTGGTTCAGATTTTAGCATTGTTGTTGAGATTGTCAGTCAAGACTCACAGAGCTAAGGTTAAAATTGTCTAAAAACTGGCCCTGCTTATCCTAAAGCCTTTCATTCTCATCCCACGTACTCCTTAACATTTTATGTTTAAGTGATCTAATGTGAAAATGTGCCCCCTTAAACTTGCAATCTAAACCAGAAATCTAAAATGAATGTTGACTTGTGGTGCTTGTGATTACATTCTACCCACATCTCCATATCTGCAATATTAGCAGCATAAAGTACCTCACCCCGGTGAGCACTGTGGCATTTAATGGAAGAGAAGCAGCAGAGAATTTCTCCAAAAGGAATGTTACCTCAAAACACCTTAGTAGATGCACAGAAAGCTCACTCGCTTTAGAAATTTATCTACTTTTGTGACTAAAAGTGTTTCATCAGTTATATATTTTTTTTTAAAAATGGAAAAATGCACATCGGAATGCACGGATCATTTGGTCTTCCTATTGCTTTGCAAAACAAGCAAATGGCCATTTAGCACAATTTAATTCGAGAGAGGATAAATGCTGTAATAATGCAACAAATTAATGAAGCAAACAATGTTAATAATTTAATCACATGCATGCATTAATGCGGAGTCACACTGTGAAAATGCTTGCATTTGGAAGAAACGTTCATCGCCTACAAAGACCCTTTTGTTCCACTAATACAATAAACGTTCTCTCTTTTGTAGAAGTGAGAATTGAGCGCATTTCACAAGTTGTCCTTGCTACTCGATACAATAGAGGATGATATCCATAAAAGATGGTTTCCTGCTCACATGTTTGCTATTGTGAGGTTACTGGTAATGCTGATGCTGAAGGAAAAGTGGGACAAAGTTGTTGTAAACTTCCTGTTTCAGAAAAGACTCGGTGAACTTAAGATGCGTTTGTGCCACAATCTGAATGATGTGTGTAATTTGAGTCTCATCATGAGGGGTCCAGGTTGGTAATCTGCCCACAACTGTTATGGAGTTTTTAGTTTCTCATATGCAGAAGAAAATGAAGACAGAGAAAAGGAATCTTGTCCAAAAGGCAATTTACTTTTAGGCAATTACTGCACCTCTGTCTGATTATGGTGCTTGTGAGTCATTATAGCAGCTTACAAGTTCTTCAAAACAAGAAGTATCATTTAAAACTAGTTTAATTTCAAACCAGTAAAATGACATTGCTACCTACTTACAAATGGCATTTTGTTGCTAAATGAGGACTAGAATTTAAACTAGAATTACCATCTTGTGCTTGTATGTTTCTGCCAAGCGGCCAAGTTGCAGCTTCCGTCTGTCCACACTTGACACTTGACCTTTGGGATATAAAATGCCGTGAAGTCATTATTTTTATCCTATTTGACATTTGTGTGAAATTTTGTCATTGTTACCGTATAAATTCTTGAGTTATGGCCAAACGCATGTTTGTGACCTTTGACATTTCTGTTCTTTTCATCGTTGAACCCAAATGAACGTTTGTACCAGATGCAATGAAACTCCCTCCTGGCACTCCGGATATATTGTGTCAACAAGAATGGAAATTAAAAATAGGTCCGAGTGACCTTTGACCGCTAAAATCTAATCCATTCATCCTGAGTCCAAGTCAGTGTTAGTGGAACATTTTAAGAAATCCCCTCAAGGTGTTCAGGAGACATCCCATACACAACAGTTAGACGTTTGGATGGACAGACAACCTGAAAACATAATACCTCCAGCCTCAGGAAGAAAAAGCTAGGAATGCTAGAAAGTTAATATTCAGCTGTAATGCATCTCCATTATTTTGGGCCATGGTTCTTCACTGTCCAGTAAAAAATGAACTTTTTTTTAACACATTTTTAAATTATATTTTTTTCAAGAATTTAATGTCATTGTACAGATGTTTACCGCTTTGTTAAATTACCAAAATACCTGACTAGAATTTCTGGGGAGAAAAAACATCGTGAAACTTGTAGATAAGTTTCAAAAATCAGTATTTTTACAAAAATAAAAAAGTTTTATTTTATGACTGTTGGCTAGTAAATTACACTCATTCATTCATTCATTCATTCATTCATTCATTCATTCATTCATTCATTCATTCATTTATTCATTTACTGTGTTTCTGTGTTTAAGTTTTATAGATATTTGCCGTTACTTGAAAGAAAAATATCTATGAATGGCTGGAGAATGGTAAATTGTGTATTTAAAAACCCCCCAAAAAACCCAACACCCCCATGGTTTTACAGATGGTTGCTAATATCTTCACTGTCTACAGTTGCTTTTTTTTTGTTGTTTGTTTTGTTTTTTTCAACATTACAGTATTCTGCCAATTTTGATGTATTTTTTTCTGTCACAGTTGCTGCCAGATTGTCACCATTTATTCACAGATTTAGTTTTTTGACAGTTTGGCCCCAAAGCTTGCAAAACTCTGTTATGAAAAAATTACATCATGCAAACTGTTGGTTTGTTTTGTTTGCACCACATATAGGGCAAACTAGCAAGATGGCAGATTCTGTTGTTTACCTGTAAACTTTTTACATCTTATTACAAATATATACTTTATGTAGAAAGTATGTAGAAAATGAGTGCAAATAATGTTTGGTTTTCTCTTTTACATAACATATAACCAATGAGGCTGTCCTGATATGTTTTCTAACAAGTAGCAGCTTTTCCAGTTCTGGGCTTTTTTTTTTTTTTTTTTTAATGTGGAAAAAGTTTGAAATTGGGTTCAGGAACCAGAAAAAAAAGAGTTTGGTGTTGTTTGAACACCTTTATCGATAGCAGAGGAGGGAGTGGATAGACGCTGCTCAGACGCGATCCAGTTGACGATGCTAGTTAATCAGAAGTGCTGCAAAATTTAAAAACTGCCGTATTTGTTCAGCAGAGTTTCACATCAGAGGGGACGATGTCAAAAGGCTATTTCAATATTAAAGACTTAAATTAAAATAATTAATTGCTTTTTCCATGCTTAAAAACAGATTTTTGTCTCTTAAAAAGTTCAAGAAAACTTAATTTAATATCAAAAACTAAAACATAATCCGAAGGATAATTTTAACTTTTTTTTCTTTAGGAAACAAAAATGCTCCTTATGTAAAGAATTGTTTATAATTTCAATCAAAATGCTCACAACTTACACTGAGGACTTGCAATCCATAGTCAGTCATACTTAAGAAGAAGAAACACTTAAAGCACACGATCAAAAAAAAAACCCAAAAAAACTAAGAATCTATTTACAAATACTGTAATCTATAGCAATTAGTTTTCTGGGGCCTTTTAAAACAAGATTCAGTAGATATGAAGGAATGAGGGAGGCTGCACCAAAGTTCAGGAGCTGTAATCACTAAAGTGTGGTCATCTCTGAATGTAAAACAGGAACAGGGAATAGATAAAAGACCTTGATCGGATGATTGGAGAGTCTGACCGCCAGAATAAGGGCTCACCAGCTCTAATATATATGCAGGGCCCATATAATGCAAGACCTTGTGCTTAATTAATAAAATTTTGAAGTCAATTCCGTGTTTTTGGCCAAGTAAGGACACGCTAGAAAGTACTGAGTAATGCAAGAGAAGAAGGTGGAATAAACGAGAAAAGATGAAGGTATGCGGTCGAGGTTGCGTGTTTTCAGCTAATAGGAGGTGAGTTCGATTTTTACATTTCTCAACCGAGAGAAGTGTAACTAAGCGAGATCAGTAATATGAGGTTCAGAGGTCAAATGTTGGTCAAAGAGAGAAGAAACTAAGACTCTCAGGGGAAGTCTTGATGTTGTTAGCGAAGGAGCCAATATAGTGAGTGACCTTTTCCAAAAGACACTGTGCACATGAGAAGTTTACAGGTAGAGTTAATGTGGTTTTTCAGTCCAGTCGACCACCTTTGACTCTTTTCTATCAGATTTTTTTTTTTTTATTTTGTCACTTGCATTCACACTCACACTGAGAAAAGAAAAAAAAAAGAAAAAAAAGGCTTCCTCCCACATGTTTGAGTAGGAGGCTGGTACTTATGTATATGCACCGGCCTGAATAAACATGTGTTGTTGTTTTTTTTTAAATTATTATTTTCTCTTTGCACAAATCGACACACACGCATGCTTTCAACACAAAACTCAAAAGGAAGGGATCGTCTACTGCAGGTTCCAAAGAAAGGAAGAAAGAAAAAAGAAATGTGAGAAAGGCGACACATGAACACTGATGGAGAGACTGAAAGGGTAATAATAATAAAGAGGCCATTTCTGCCTCCTGTCACATTATGTTTTAGCATGTAACGGAGACCATGAGTCGCAATCGCTACACCGAACAGCTACTAACAAGAGAGACTTAATGCATCCCCGTGTAATTTGACCCCGTGTTAATTACAAGCTGTGATCGGCAAAACGCATTTACGCTCCAGCAAGAAGCACAGAAGTAGATTTCTGCTATTTCCAGACCAAATCACAGGTATTAAAAAGCATCCAGGGGAGACACAGTGTCCAGAAAAGTCTATTTAAACACTGTTCTTGCATTATAAATTCCATCATTTGGTGTTACATTAATGATGGAGATGATGGCGACTGCCCCGAGCGTCGCTGCACATTTTCCCATTAGTCTAGTCCGGTTGGTGTGAAATCAGATGAAAATGATATTTATGGTGCACATTTTGTGTCTCTCTCTCGTGCTCCTCAGATCCATCTGTGACAAATCAGACACAGCAGGTGACGGCAATCACAAAAAAATGTGTCACCGAGTGGATTATATGTAATTACACTGTATTTACTGGCTTTTACTTCACAGTTCATGTTTGGCCTTGCTTTTAGACATGTAATGGTGTGATTTGGATGATTTGGTCGGTCCACCGCTTTGGTCCAAACTGAGATATATCAACTTCACCTCAACTATTGGATCAACTTCCATAGAAGCTGGTTCAGACTTACATGTTGACGTAACTTTACTATTAACTATTTGATGGATTGCAGTGAAATCTGATTCATCTAATCATTTCTTTTGACCGATCAGCCTCTGCTGTACTTGTCTTTTGTGCTAATTGGCAAATGTTAGCATGCTAACATGCCAAACAAAGACTATAACCTGCCGCAGCTTATGCATGCTTAGCAGTAGCCTTTCAGTGTTGTCATTGTGAGGATGTTGCTGATGTTAGCATTTCAGAGTGCTACTGGGGCTAACTACAGCTAATGGATGTGTCATGCAGACTGGATATTCCAAATGGCATTCATTCATTAAATATAAATTGCCTGCATGAGCCAAAAAAGTTTTTTAACTTTCAGGGTTTTCTTCCGCACTTTCTGGTTGACTGCAAATGACACATTCATATCGTAAAAATCCATGGGAAAGTTTACAAGGATGAGCAGTGCAAGGAGTTGTAATTAATCCTGTTTGCAGTTCAGTGTGTCTCGTGAAGTCTTTCTAGGACAAATCGGCAGCAGCGCTAAATGCCAGCGTTTCAGGTTAACTGGTAGTCATGTTGTCTGTTGAGGTTGTTGTTTTCCACTTCTTGTGCTGCAGATTCATCATTTTCATTGAGAGTCTGCCTCCTTCTGTATCAGTGAAGTGTGTCGAGAACCTAAACCCAAAGAAAAGGTCATTGAAGAAGCCTTTTGGATTAGAGGTGAAACAGCTTCAAGAACCTAAAAAAGAAGTCCACTTGCTCTTTACTTAAGCTTCCAGGATCATCAGTTAATTTGAAAATGCATATAATAGTGGCCTAAACAGCATTCGTGTAATGAAATAAGGAACTTCAAGTAGTTAAGACAAACTAATTCACAAAATCTGCCTCAGTGACTTTCTGCCTATCTAGTCAGAGCACATCTTTTATATCCACTAGTCAGGATTTGATCACTGATTGGTCCACCTTGGTTTACATAGAGTTACCATGGCGTCAGGATCATGTCAGTGTCAAACAATAGAAATGTAGGTGGCAAAAACCTACTTTACAAGTGTTTGTTGTGGTTGTGTAGAGAGGGCTACAGGGATACTTGAGGTTCACATCATGTGTGAATACTTCATCTTTTCTGTGCCTATTGTCCAACATGAAAGATTAAGAAGCAAAGAACTAGATTTGCTTGTTTTTTTTCTGTTCTGTCAGTTTTAGCTTCCAAAAGTTTCAATGGCATTATAGTTCTGTCTCGAAACATTTGGAGTTCTTTCCACTTAACTGTAAAACAAACACATTGCCAGATTTCACGATCACCAGTTAAATTATACCACCAGCTTTGTTAATACACCCATGGAGCCGTCTCACAGAGCTGCAAAAGTCTTGATGTGTTATAAACAGTTTGATCTGTTAAACAGCAGATTGTACAGTTTAATGTGATTTCACCTCATCTGAACCGTGCTAGTTTGACTTTTATTTTGAAGGTATTGCTTTGCTTCCATTTATAACATCAAACATTGTTTTTTTGTTGTTGTTGTTTCTTTTAAATATCATACAGCATCTGACAAAATGTAACATGTCATGTATGAAACATGCTGTATGCAGATTAACATGATGACTCCAAGACGAGACAAACCAGTTCTCTTTCTTTCTCTTTCGCTAATCACCTTTTATTCTAAGCAAATCTGTTTCTGGCACGCGGTCCATCCTTCACTCGACTGGATTACCTGCCAGCACCAGCTGCCAAATGTGTACAAGCTTTTAACACTGTGACTCAATTGGCTGGTTTCCATGCCTTTTAAACACACACATACACGGCTGCGCACTAAAGAGACCCGCACACACGCAAATCTGTGCCATCTTCAACAGCTGCGTTGAGATTTGTGTAAAATCATCAGCGGAGCTTTTTACCGCATATTGTCTACCGGCTGAAGTTTCTCTACCTTGTTCACCTGCATGAGGTGATTATGTGATTAGGACATTTGTTAAAATAGAACGAAAGACGGCAAGAGAAAAGGACGTGTGATTCCAGCATAGAATGTGCAGTTAGTTTGCACGTTACATATTGGCAACATGACAACATAATCAACATTTAATTTACTTCTCACTTTTGTTATAATACGTAGTAGTACAAGCTCTAATTAAGGCCTCTAAATATAGATGTGCGATGTGTAATGTACTGTCTATATTGTGCTATTGCCATATTCTACACACAGCATCCTAACAGGAAGGATCAGGCTCAAAATAATATAGTTTTGTTTTTCTCTTAGTTTTTTTTAATTAAGCTTAGTCATTAGTAATGCAACTGTAATGTTAAACAGTACTGGCAACATTTTAAAATACTTCACAGTTATCAAAAGCAAGCAAAATCCAACATATGTTTTTCAAGGTAAGTTAATTTGTACAGCACCTTTCAGCAGAAAGGTCATTCTTTTTATAAAACATAACAAAGCATGTAAGCTGCCTCAAAAACAGAAAAGTATTTAGTCGTGGACCAAAAAACTAAACTAAACTGCGTAAAACCCAAGTGCCTCATTGTGAGAGCAGCCACAGCTAAACAGTGGCACTGATATGATATCCAACGCAGAAGCAACAGAACACAGATTAGCGTTTTGGTCCTCCTTCCTGACTGCAGCAGCCAACACAACTTGTACTCTTCATTCCTGAAACTTGAAACAAATCCGAGGTCATGACTTACTAATTTGCGCACGAGAAACCCTGAAAGCAAAAACAACGCTCAGCTCAACCGCTTAGCTTTGTAATCCTTTGTCACTAGCAAAATGTATAAAACTAAATGTAATTATCTCATCAGTTACCAAACGGCATCATAACAAATGCGGAGAAAATTAGAGCATAAATTGACCAAAATGAGTGTTGGAAAAAAGAAAAGAGTTAATGCACATCCCTGTACTCGACCACCATCAGAAGGTGAATCGACATGAAAAGCTGGTGTGTGGTTGGTGATTTAAAGCAGTTTCTGGACTCTTCCTCACCTCTTGGTCTTGTTTTGCTCTTTATCCCTCAAGCAACTGAGCTATTTTAGAGACATACATTACCTTAATCCATGGAAGATATTGTAAAAATGATGTAATGTAAATAATTGTGGGTTTTAATCATTTTTTTAATGCAAAAAGAAGTTAAAAAATCATCTATGCCTATTGAGCTGTTTTCATCATCACTATGAACATTACGTTTGTGCCTCAAGGCTTCTGCAGCAGTAAATCTTGCTCCTCTAGGTGTGTTAGCCATGATTCACTGCCAAACATTAAAGAGCAGCGATTAGAAATGGAATATTACGGTAAAATGAAAGTCTATAATGGTAAAAAAAAAAAAAGAATGCTCCAAATATGAGTCCTCACAGCCACTTTCCATTATTCTGGCTACATCAATGGGCCAGCTATTGTAAAAAAAAAAAACTATTAAAAGATGTAGGAGGAGTAAACTCATGCTAGGAAAAATTTGTCTGGTGTGAAGAATAAGATGCTCGGGTAAAGCCGTATTGTCCTACAACTCCATGTGTACAGTACGTGTTGTATTCAGTGCCGAAGCTCCAGCTGAATTAGTCGCTATTGCAAAGATGTATATGACTGTATCTGCTGCTAGCTAACTTTTTTTTTTTTTTTTGCCAAGCTATTTTATTTTTGCATCAAAAGTTCCCATACTTTCCTGTCTGTCAGCATGTTTTGCAGGTGAATGCAGGACCAAAGGGAGAAATGTGCGGAAACTCCTTGTCAGTGTGGCATGATCCTACCAGTCGGAGACAAAGCGCAGTAATGAGCACAGAGGTCAGCATTTTCTATTTCTGTGACTCCACACACACACACACACAAAACAATGTTCTTGCACATCCACAGCACGCTCACACACTCAGTCACACACACACACAAACTAAATGACAAGCACTTCTGTTCCTTGGGCCCTTTCTCAAACCAGAGTTTTGTTCCACTTTATTTTCTGCCAGTTTCAATATTATGCTACCATCAGTGCCTGCAACGTTTTTTTTCTTATTCAAGCCCTGAGTGACAGTCTGCCGTGTGAGCCTGGCTGGCACATTGGAGTAATAAGGAAGACAATGGACATGTCTCTCTTACACAGGCTGGACTGGTTGCCAGACAGGAGACATCAGTAATGTGAGAGGAAGGATCACATCTCTCTCGGCTGGGTGTAGACAAGGACGAATAAAAATATCACATTTAAATAGGCGGCAATAATGGATTTGACACAAACAAACCATATTACTGTCATTTCTTATTGATTGTTTCACCGCTATTAAGGATGCTTTGACTATATTGCTTTAGGTATCGGGGGGGAAGCAACTCAAATATGGCATGACTGCATTCTAATTTAACTAACTGCTTACTTTTAATATTGAAAATGACTATATTGCACTGACTGCTAAGTGGCACTGTTTTGACTCATACAGAGACAGTAAAAGTCTTTATGAAGTGGATGTTTATTTATGAACTTGTGGGACTTACAGTTTTGGAATTGGAAGCGATTTCAAGATAAATGTTTAGAGTATAAAGGAGTGTAAATCTCAGATAAATACACTTCATGGCCAAGCGTATGCGGATAACCAAACAAAGTATATATTGCACACTTATGTGATTGCTGAATGTCTTATTTCAAAACCTTGGGAATTTATTTTTTGTATTAATGTCTATATTCAGAGGGATAACGAAGCACATAGCATGAACCGATGCCTCTATTTGCGACATTGAAAAGTTTGATTTTTTGCACCGCTCTTTTCAAAATAGGCCTTCATACGGACAGCACCAAAAAAAAAAGAAGAAAGAAAAACACACCCACAAAAAACACAGGCTACATAGATCAGTGCAAATAAAGGAGAAGAATCACCCTAGAACCGTTTGATGTTTTCCACAACATATTGGAACCTTGGATTTCCTGCTATTTAGCTACAAAAATGTGTTTTTCCAACTTAATTTAGGAAAACCACTTTGTACACATGGTGTCACATTGAAACAGGAAATGTCCTTCCCCAGATCGCTGCCACAAACTTGGAATCACATTATAGTGTAAAATACGGTATGACTGTATACAATACCAGAATACTACTAAACATCAGCCTGACATGGAAATAAAATGCCAATGTCAAACTGTGAGAAACAGCCCAGCTGACCTAATCACTTCCCACTCAGACACTCAGGAGTCTGGAGTGACAATAATAACATCGCCTCAGCGGATGGCCGGTTCAGTTGCTAAAGCTGAATGTCTGGACTTCTCGCACCTAACTGGCATGTTCTCAGGAAGTCCACACATGTCAAGGGCTGTCAAAGTCTTTCTGCAGACTTCCAGATAGCCCACTTGGGGTTGCAGACTGTTGTTCACGGAAATATATATGCCTGTAATAGCTGACAAATTGCACTTTTCATAATTGCGGTGGATGACGTGGAAGCTAACAAGCACCCAGAATGGAGCAAAGGGTGGTATACCTCTTTGGAAACCATTACAATCATGGAATATAATATCTTAGAGGACATTATCACGCAAGAAAACTGCGACTTGGGAGAAGATTAGTTTTTCTGCAAGACAATGACCCAAGGCATACAGCCAAACATACGCAAAAAATGGTTTAACAACAACAAGGTGAATGTTCTGGAGGGGCTGAGTCAGAGCCCAGCTGAGAATTTGTGGCAGGACTTGAAAAGGGTTGTTTACTCAGGATCCTCATGTAACCTTACAGAGCTTGAGCAGTTTTGCAAAGAAGTACAGGGTAAAATTCTCCAGATGTGTGAGGCTGATTGGGACCTTTCTGCACAGGATCAATGTTGTAATCGCATCTAAAGATGCATCTGCTAAATACTGACTGGAAGGGGTTCATACTTATGCATTTACTTATTTTACATTTTACATTTTAATTAATTGGCATTACTTTGTAGGAATCTAATTATTGAATTCTTGTCCAAAAAAAAGCCTAATTATGTTGAGCATAATTCAATGTTCAACACGGATAAAAGGGTAAAAGTACTGGAGTGTACCTAAACAGGAATGAGTTTCCGCGGCTCAGTCAAGAGTTTTATAATCCTAACAAGTTTTAATGCTGTTAAGAGAAAATTTCACCAATTATCATCAATTGAAAGATACACAGTGTGATTACAACTGTCGGTTTCTGTTTCTCTGTCTCATGCACACAGCTGCCTCCTTTTCCCTCCACTGTCATAGACACACAGGTACACTGTCTCGCTCTTACTCCCTCACTCTTACCTGTGACATCTCAACATCTCTATTTCCTGTGCACTTTTGGTTGCATTTCCCCTCTGGTCTTCTCTCCCCTGCAGCCGTCCTGTCAGCCCCAAGCTCCAACTTGGTTAACATTTCTCACATGGCTAGCAAACGCCTACAGTGTTTCACAGGTGTCCGGTTAAATTGCCTGGGTGCTGAAAGTTAACTGACAACTTCCAACCAACATGTAACCTGATTTTTCAGTGGTCATGCTACAAATTAAGCATCACTTTAAAGCTCTACAGGCAGTCTGCTCCTTTAAACAACACACTTTGAAAGACTTGGTAGGTTTTTGAGGACATTTGCTTTTATTTTATTTTATTTTTTGGATACATACCCTTACTAAATTAATGTGGTTTATCTTGCAAATGTCCCTGCTTGTAAAAACAGGTTGGATTTGTTGTTTTTTGTTGTTGTTGTTTTTTTTTAAAGACAGGTTCCAGAAAGTTTGATTACTCAGCAATGCAATGAGTAAGGTTTTATCCCATCAGCCAGCACCTTCAAAGACTTTATACAAGGACAGTGTACAAGAACTCATCTGCAGGTTTTGAATAACTACTCCTGGTTATAAATACACCTTGAAGGCAAAAAGAAATCTCCAAGCAACTCTGTGAGCAGTTACTGAAAATCACAAGTCAGGGCAGGGGATGGATACAAGATAATTTCAAAGTCACTGACTATCAGTTGGAGAACAGTTAAATTCATCATCAAGAAACTGAAGGAATATGGCACATGCAGAATTCTGTATGACATGGACCATCTTAAACAACTGAGTGACTGTGCAAGAAATAGTGAGGGAGGCCACCAAGACACCTATGACTCCTCTGAATGAGTTACAGGCTGCAGTGGCGGAGAAAGGACATACTGTGCATACAACACTGCACCCGGGTTCTTCACCAGTCAAAGCTTTATAGGAGAGTGGTAAAGAGAAAGATACTGTTGAAAGAAGCTCATATTAACTCTTAATAGAGTTCGCCAGAGAGCATGCGGGAGACT